>NC_068457.1:7330087-7630087 GCF_023373465.1 Oncorhynchus keta
CTTTTTGGTTCTAGGTAAAAACCCTTTTGGGTTCCATGTTGGACCCTTTGTGGAAAAGGTTCGACATGGAACCCAGAGGGGTTTTACCTGAAACCTAAAGTGTTCTACCTCGTTTGTCAAGGTAATTGAGTTAATATATACATGTAGGTAGAGTTATTAAAGTGACTTATGCATAGATAATAACAGGAGCTGTGTAAAAGGGGGGCGGGGCAATGCTAGTAGTCTGGGTAGACATTTGATAGCTGTCTAATGAATAGATATCTAATGGCTTGTGGGTAGAAGCTGTTTAGAAGCCTCTTGGACCTAGACCTGGTGCTCTGGTACCGCTTGCCATGCAAGTAACAAAGAGAACAGTCTATGACTAGGGTTTGCTGGAGTCGTTGACAATTTTTAGGGCCTTCCTCTAACACTGCCTGGTATAGAGGTCCTGGATGGCAGGAAGCTTGGCCCCAGTGATGTACTGAACCGTACCCACTACCCTTTGTAGGGCCTTGCGGTCGGAGGCCGAGCATTTGCCGTACCAGGCATTGATGCAACCAGTCAGGATGTTCTCGATAGTGCAGCTGTAGAACCATTTGTGGATCTGAAGACCCATGACAAATCTTTTCATTCTCCTGAGTGGGAATAGGTTTTGTCGTGCACTCTTCACCACTGTCTTGGTGTGCTTGGACCATGTTAGTTTGTTGGTGAGAATCGGGGCGTGCTCAGTCCTCCTTTTCTTGTAGTCCACAATCATCTCCTTAGTCTCGATCACTTTGAGGGAGAGGTTGTTGTCCTGGCACCACGCGGCCAGGTCTCTGACCTCCTCCCTATATGCTATCTCGTTGTTGTTGGTGATCAGGACTACCACTGTTGTGTCATCGGGAAACTTAATGGTGTTGGAGTCGTGGCTGGCCGTGTAGTCATGAGTGAACAGGGAGTACAGGGAGGGGGGACTGAGCACGCACACCTGAGGTTAAGGATGTGTTGTTACCTACCCTTACCACCTGGGGGAGGCCTGTCAGGAAGTCCAGGATCCAGTTGCAGAGGGAGGTGTTTAGTCCCAGGGTCCTTAGCTTAGTGATGAGCTTTGAGGGCACTATGGTGTTGAACGCTGAACTGTAGTCAATATTCTCACATAGGTCTTACTTTTGTCCAGGTGTGAAAGGGCAGTGTGGATTGCAATATACATTTATGGATCTGGTGGGGCGGTATGCAAATTGGAGTGGGTCTTGGGTTTCTGGGATAATGGTGTTGATGTGAGCCATGACCAGCCTTTCAAAGCACTTCATGGCTACAGCCGTGAGTGCTACGGGTCGGTAGTCATTTAGGCAGGTTACCTTAGTGTTCTTGGGCAAAGGGACTATTGTGGTCTGCTTGAAACATGTTGGTATTACAGACTCGGACAGGGAGAGGTTGAAAATGTTAGTGAAGACACTTGCCAGTTGGTCAGCGCATGCACGCAGTACACGTCTGGTAGGCTCGTTTCACTGGGCAGCTCTCGGCTGCACTTCCCTTTGTAGTCTGTAATGGTTTGCAAGCCCTGCCACATCCGACGAGCGTCGGAGCCGGTGTAGTATGATTCAATCTTAGTCCTGAATTGACGCTTTGCCTGTTTGAAGGTTATTCGGAGGGCATAGCGGGATTTCTTATAAGCTTCCGGGTTAGTCCCACTCCTTGAAAGCGGCATCTCTACCCTTTATCTCAGTGCAGATGTTGCCTGTAATCCATGGTTTCTGGTTGGGGTATGTACGTACAGTCATTGTGGGGATGACGTCATCAATGCAGTTATTGATGAAGCCAGTGACTGATGTAGTTTACTCCTCAAATCCATTAGAAGAATCCGGGAACATATTCCAGTCTGTGCAAGCAAAACAGTCATGTAGCTTAGAATCTGCTTCATTTGACCACTTTTTTATTGACCGAGTCACTGGTGCTTCCTGCTTTAATATTTGCTTGTAAGCAGGAATCAGGAGGATAGAATTATGGTCAGATTAACTGATAGAAATGAGGTAAAACGGATTTAAGTTTCCCTGCATTAAAGTCCCTGGACACTTGGAGGGCCGCCTCTGGCTGAGCGTTTTCCTGTTTGCCTATGGCCTTATACATCTAATTTATTGCAGTCGTAGTGCCAGCATCGGTCTGTAGTGGTATGTAGACAGATATGAAAAATACAGATGAAAACTCTCTAGGTAGTTGGTGTGGTCTACAGCTTATCATGAGATACTCTAACCCAGGCGAGCAGAACCTCAAGACTTCCGTAGATATCGTACACCAGCTCTAGTTTACATATATACATAGACCGCCACCCCTTTTCTTACCAGAGACTGCTCTTCTATCCTGCCGATGCAGTGTGTAACACGCTAGCTGTATGTTATTCATGTCGTCATTCAGCCACAACTCGGTGAAACATAGGATATTACAGTTGTTAATGTCCCGTTGGTAGGATATGCGTGCTATTAGCTTGTCCAATTAGTTTTTACAGCAATTTTACGTTGGCCAATAAGGACAGATTAGCCACTCTTACCGGATCTTCACATGTCAACCCGATCTCTTTCCGCGATATCCTTTCTGTCTCTTTCTCCAGAAGATGATGGGGATAGATGGCCTGTACGGGTGTCTGGAGTAAATCCCTCTCGTCTGACTCATTAAAGAGAAATTCTTCATCCAGTTCAAGGTGAATAATCGCTGTTCTCATTTCCAGAAGCTCTTTTCGGTCATAAGAAACGGTAGCAGGAATATTATGCACAAAATAAGCCACAAAATAAGCCACAAAAAAAAAAATAGCACAGTTGGCTAAGAGCCCATGAAACGGCAGCCATCCTCTCCAGATTAGGATCCTAGCATTTAGGATCTAGTGAAGTGCTCTCCTTTGTCTCCATCCATTCAGCATTGTTCACACCATCTTAAGCTTTGTTTAATTATGGATAACATGAAAACAGCCTAACCAGCTCTGCTGGCATCAATTTCATTGCACATCTTTGCAGATGTTTACTGACACAGGCCATATTCAACACGTGATGTAAACTATAGCTTAAGACATGTTGCTAGCTAGGTAAGTAATGGACCTAGCTAGGTAAACAACCTATAAGATCACACACGTCACGTAACGATAGCTAACAAGACAGCCAGCTAACGTTAGCTAATTAAACAACAATGAACATAGTGCCAAATCATCTTGTTACTACCCTCCATGAATATGCTGGGAGCTAACCATCCAGGTTCAATGTTAGCTAGCTAACATTAGGCTCTAACTAGTGAAGCAAACAGCTGTAGGATACTAATAATAACGTCAGCTAGGGAGCATGCCAGCTAATGTTAGCCAGCTAGCTAACAGTACACTTTCACTTGAAATGAAACCACTTTCTTTCAAAATTAGAAATGTGTACTATCTTACCTGTATACATCATCATGCGTGACGGACGCGTCTCCCTGGCATGGATGCCATGCCACAGTTGCCCTTAGTTTGAACATGTAATCCGGAGACATCTCTTTAGCTATCATACTATAATTCCACTGATTTCAAAACTTGATCCTCCAGAGAGTGGAGAGCAACACTTAGCTATGTAGCTCCGCTACACTACACGTTTTTTTTAAATCCACGTTTGACAGGATTACCAACACAGACTGACCATCTCAAATAGACAGAAGCCTCCTATATGGCAGACAAATCCGAACTCCTCTCTTGGCATGTCCAGCCCACTCATCAGCCAATCATGGCTAATGGGAAGGTTGCTGACTTTTTCTGTGGCTTAACCAACAAGGCTCGTAATTGAACAATTTTATTCGTATTTACAGATGGCATACAAGTTAAGGCACATGAAAGTTCACATGTGCGAGAAGGCATTTCTGGACATAAACGCATTTTGATTAAAAACAATATATGTTCAAACGACTCTCCTGTGAAGTCATGACTTGCGACTTACTCCTCCTGAATCAGGTCACATTTGTCACACATATCAAACTAATTGAAATTTGTAACATATCATACAAAATGGATGATGGACATCCATTTAATATATACCATACCAAATGAATGCATACCATATCAAACGTAACATATCATATTAATTAGGGTGTCTCAAATTTTTGGGGGTTTACTATGTTACGTCTACCCCTGAGTCCAGGTTGCATACACACTCCAGTAAATACATTACAGTTTGCCCCAACATCTGGATAGAGAAGAGGGAAGAGACGACAGACAGACAGGCAGGCAGGAATGGGAACTGGATGTTCCTGATGTGGGGAGTATGTTCTGGGGCTATTTGGTTTACCCCGGTAGTTCAGTGTCCAAATCGTTCCTGTCAGCCAGCTGGAGGGAGAAAGAGTAGGATCGCCAGGTTAAGAAGGAAAAATGGCTTGGCAGATTGGCCTGGAATATCAGTGTTCCAGACAGAGGAATGTATGGCCTGGAACGCTGTTGTTCCCTCCCACATGTACTCCCATTATACAACCCTTTTGATTCCAGGGAGGACCCTTTTGGGTTCCATGTAGAACCCACACACTCACACACTCTATCCCCTGTCCCCCGTCCCCCTCCACACACACACACACACACACACGCACACACACACACACTTTTAAATGGGCAATCAGGGGACTCTCCTCTGGGGTCAACCAGGCGGACAAGCAGAGGTCAATCTCAGAGGATATCTCTATGGCTTGCAGACCAGGGAGTTTCCCACAGGAGAGACTCTGAACTCAATCAAAGACTGGGGATGGCTAAGTTATCTCATTCAATGTCAACATCCTCCAGTGGATACAATCTGTCTAGAGCTTAGTGCTTTTTTTTACCTCTGAACCCTGCCCCTGCTCATGCTGTAGATCTCTGCACCCTAGATAAGGACACACCTATAATCTCTGACTACAATTTAAATATAATATTGGTATGCAAATCCAATATTGTGTGTTTGCAGTGGAACTTATTCAATAGTTATTTGTTTAGTTCACTTAATTCACTTCCTGTTGAACGTGGAACAAGGGAGAGGTCAGTTTGTTGTCTTGAAAAGTTTGTTGTTTAGAAACTGTATTGGAAAGTTTCTTAGTAGCTCGCTAACTTTTTAGTTTCGGATCCCACGACGCATTTCGCATCAGTTGCTGGGACTGCTACTCTCTGTCCAGTGATCCTGCCAACCAAGGCCGGGTCTGAGGAGCTATTTAGCATAGCAGATAGCCTAGATGCTAGCTAGCTGCCTATCAAGCTAGTGGGGCTTCTTGAGGGCTTGAACGCAGCCCGCGATGCGATTAGCCATTGTGGCTGGGACTGCAGATTGTCCCGGGTTTGTGGCTGTCTAGATCCCTGCTGTTTGTTGTGTTCAATCTTACCTGTGACCTACCCTGTCTGGAACTGCAAAGAGTAACAGCGTAACCTACATTGCTAGCTACCATGACAAAGACCAAAGTCGGCATCAGTACCGTTGAGGACAGTGGTGTCTCTCTATCACAGGTGAAGGATCTTTTAAACGAACAAAAATAGTTCTACAACAGTTACTACAACAACAGGAAAATAGAGTTGTGTTTTGTCCAAATACTGGTCGATTCAACTAATAAAATAATGGACGGCCTGACCAGAGAGATCCAGGCCCTTAAGAACAGTTGGCAGTTCTCCCAGGGTCAGCTCGATGAGGTGAAACAGGAGAACGGCAAGATGTCAGCAATCCGTAAATCATTGAGAGAGAACATCAGTTCTGTGTGTGAATCTATGATAACAATGACTGATAAATCAGGGGACAACATCGTTGTGGACGGAAATGCAGAATCTCCACATGAGACCTGGACGGACTCTGAGGACAAAGTGAGGGAAACGATCTCTGAGAAATTGAAGATGGACCACCGGAACATTTAGGTGGAGGGCGACCACAGGACTGGAAAACACACCACCGGCCAAGGTGACAGGCCCAGGCCGATAGAGGAACGTATATCTTCCTCATCGAGGACTGTCCTGAAGCTGTGCGCCAGAAGAGGAAATAAATTATCCCAGCCATGAAAGCTGCCAGAGCGCGTGGGGACATTGCTTATATCCGCTATGACAGGCTCATTGTCCACCCTCCCTCCCAGAAGCCTGGAAGGGATAAGAGAGCCAAGCCTATGGGTTTCGTAGCTTCAACCCCACAGCACACACACACACCAACTGATTAATGGACTGCTGAATGTATATATTTTTTTCTCTTGCGTTGTTTGCTTTTTTCCACATTATGTCTATCTCTGATAAGCTACACAGGAAAGCATTGAAAATAGCCTATATTAATATGTAGTCTTAGAAAGAAGATTAATAAAATCCATAACCTGCTGATATCAGATAACATTAATAAATTAGCCATTTCTGAGACTCACTTATATAATTAATTTGATACAGCATTAGCAATACAAGTATATAACATCTATAGAAGAGACAGAAATGCTTATGAGGGATGGGTTGCTGTATATATTCAGAGCCATATCCCTGTCATGCTTAGAGAAGATCTTATGTCAAGTGTTATTGAAGTGTCGTGGTTACAGGCACATCTAAAGCCTTTTATTTTGGGGTGTTGCTATATGCCACCAAGTGCTAACAGTCAGTATCTAAATAATATGTGTGAAATGCTTGATAGTGTATGTGATGAAAACAGAGATGTCTACTTTCTTGGGGACCTGATTATTGACCGGTTTTCATCCCTTCTCACTGTAACCAGGGCCTGTAATCTGGTTCAGGTTATTAATCAACCTACCAGGGTGTTTACAAACACTACAGGAACAAGATCATCCACATGTATCGATTACATTTTTTCTAATACTCTAGAACTTTGTTCTAAAGCAGTGATCACAATATAGTGGCTATATCCAGGAAAGCCAAAAATCCAACAGCTGGGCCTAAAATAGTGTATAAGAGATCATTCAAAAGATATTGATGTGACTCTTATGTGAATAATGTCACAAAATATTTGTTGGTCTGATGTCATTAATGAGGAGCACCCAGACGCTGCACTTGATGAATTTATGAAATAGTTCCTTCCAATTATTGATAAACATGCACCTGTTAAGACTGTTAGAACTGTTTAGGCTCCATGGATTGATGAGGAATTTAAAAACGTTATCAATGAAAAAGATGGGATAAAAGGAGTTTGGCTGACTTACTGCAAATTTAGAAATTGTGTGACTAAACTCAACAAAGAGAAGAATAAACGGTATTATGAAGGAATGATGGGAAAAAAAAACTTTGGAGTACTTTAAATGAAATTATGGGCAGAAAGACAAACATCAACATCTTTCATCGAATCAGATGGCTTATTCGTCACAAACCATTTGAATTTGCCGATGATTTGAAAGATTTCTTCATTGGCATAGTGGGCAAACTTTGCAGGAAATGCCAATAACGAGCAGTGAGTCATCATATTCATGCATAAAAAAAAACAAATGATGAAAGAAAAGCAGTGCAAGTTTGAATTGTGTGAAGTTAGTGTGGGAGAGGTGGATTTTTTTTTGTTATCAATCAATAATGACAAACCTCCTGGCAACTTAGATGGAAAGCTAACTGGCTCTATGGCCACTCCTATTTGTCATATCTTTAATCCTAGAGGAAAGTCTTTGTCCTCAGGCCTGGAGGGAAGCCAAAGTAAGTCCGCTACCCAAGAGTGGTAAAGCAGCCTATCTATACTGGTTCTAACAGCAGACCTATAAGCTTGCTGCCAGCTGTTAGAAAACTGTTGGCAATAATTGTGTTTTACCAAATACAATGCTCCTTCTCTGTAAACAAATTAAGAACAGACTTTCAGCATGCTTATAGAGAAGGGCACTCAACTGCACTGACATAAATGACTGCACTGACATAAACTGCACTGACATAAATGTACTGCACTGACATAAATGACAGATGATTGGTTGAAAGAAATCGAAAATAAGATGAATGTGGGAGCTGTACTGTTAGACTTCAGGGCAGCCTTTGATATTATTGACCATAACCTGTTGTTGAAAAAATGTATGTGTTATGGCTTTTCAACTTCTGCCATATCGTGGATTCAGAGTTATCTATCTAATAGAACTCAAAGGGTTTTCTTTAATGGAAGCATCTCCAATGTCAACTTTCAAATGAAAGGTGTGGTGTACCGCAGGGCAGCTCTCTAGACCATCTACTCTTTTTAATTTTTTACCAATGACCAATTTACCACTGGCATTAAACAAAGAATGTATGCTGATGATTCAACCATATACACATCAGCAACCACAGCTAATGAAGTCACTGAAACACTTAACAAAGTGTTGCAGTCTGTTTAGGAATGTGTGGCTGGTTAAAAAAAAACTGGTCCTGAACATCCCTAAAACTAAGAGCATCGTATTTGGTACAAATCATTCCCTAAGTTATAGTGTTCAGCTGAATCTAGTAATGAATGGTGTTGCTGTTGAACAAGTTAAGGAGACTAAATGATTTGGTGTTACCTTAGATTGTAAACTGTCATGGTCAAAACATATAGATTCAATGCTTGTAAAGATGGGGAGAGGTCTGTCTGTAATAAAGAGTTGCTCTGCTTTTTTGACACCACATTCCAAAAAGCAAGTCCCTCAGGCTCTAGTTTTGTCTAATCTTGATTGTTGTCCATTCGTGTGGTCCAGTGCTGCAAGAAAATACCTAGTTAAGCTGCAGCTGGCCCAGAACAGAGCGGCACGTCTTGCTCTTCATTGTAATCATAGGGCTGATATAAATACTATGCATGCCATAGTGGCTAAGAGTTGAGGAGAGATTGACTGCATCGCTTCTTCTTTTAATAAGAAATGATATTGTGTTGAAAATCCCAAATTGTTTGCATAGTCAACTTACACACAGCTCTGACACGCACACTTACCCCACCAGACATGCCACTAGGGGTCTTTTCACAGTCCCCAAATCCAGAACAAATTCAAGAAAGCGTACAGTATTATATAGAGCCATTATTGCATGGAACTTCCTTCCATCTCATATTGCTCAAATAAACAGCAAAACTGGTTTAAAAAAACAGATAAAGCAACACCTCACAGCACAACGCCTCTCCCCTATTTGACTTAGATAGTTTGTGTGTCTCTATTGGTATTGATATATAGGCTACGTGTGCTTTTTTTAAATGTATTTCTGTCCTTGAGCTGTTCTTGCCTATTATTGTGCTGTATTATGTCATGTTTCATGTTTTGTGTGGTGGACCCCAGGAAGAGGGGTGCTTTTACAAAAGCTAATGGGGATCCTAACAAAATACCAAATACTGTATGATGCAAATTCCTAGCCTGGGTGCCAGTCTGTTTCTTGCTCTCTTGTCAACTCCTTTAGGAATTGTCATGCCGATTACATTTGGCTTGACAATGACAATGTAGTAGGCTATAGCACAAACAGGTCTAGGACCAGGCTTGAGCATTTCCTTTGGTTTAACGTTTTAAATAACCTGAAGTGTGGAAGTCGGTCTTTACTTTTCTTACTCGGATGAAGAAGAATTACTGACAGTGTAAGCTATGACTCCTGGGTTATTCTTGCCTCCTATTTATTTATCTCAATAAGGTGAAAAAGTGAAGACAACCGTCCCCCACCACCACACCCCCTCCACACACACACGTGCATGCGCGCACACACATGCACACAAACACAGGCACATACTTGCACACACACAAGCATGCACACACACACTCTCACACAAACACACACGTGAACACATACAGGCACGTCCGCACACACACACGCATGTATACACACACATATTCATGCAAACACACACACATAAAGACATCACAGTCTGCCCTGACATGTGGATAGAGAAGACATAATAGATGAAGGAGAGGGATGAGAAGACAAACAGACAGACAGACAGACAGACAGACAGACAGACAGACAGACAGACAGACAGACAGACAGACAGACAACAGTAATGGGGAAACTATGTTTCCAGGCTATTTGGATCCTCCCTGTAGCTCAGAGCTTCCTAATCGTTCCTGTTCCACGTAAGGAGGGCGAGAGAGTAGGAACGCCAGGTTAAGGGGAAGGAGATGACTCGTTAGGTTGGCCTGGTTGTTCCCTCCCAGATGTGCTCCCATTATACCTCTCTCTCTGTGTCAGGGGGTAAGAACGGATGAGGCAAGGTGATAATCGTCAGTAATGATTTACAATGCCATGCCGTCATTGTAAGTAAAAATGTGTTCTTAAAACTGCGAGGAGAGGTAAGGACAGGAGAGGAGGATATAGGGAGAAGATAGGAGAGAACGGGATAGGACATGATGAGGAGAGGATGTGGAGAGGAAAAGAGCTAGGACAGGAGAAGAGGGGTGAGGAGAATGAAAAGCATTCAGCCCTGGAGGAGAATGAAAAGCATTCCTGTGACCACCAGGATCCCTGAAACAAGGGTGCTTAGGTGGGTCACACAAAGCCCAGGCAAGGGTTTCTGGGGCTGGGACTCCCTTGACTAATCCTACCTTCATTGGGTCCAGGTGGTGGAGGTCTGGGGGAGGTTGGTGGTGGATAGATGGGGCGATTGGGAGGCCTCTTTGTGAAACATTGGGTGTCTTTCTTCTTCTCTCTCACTCTCTCTCTCTCTCTATTAAATGCTGAATTTAACAGCTAATCTTAAATGACTGACTATAATGGAGGGAACAGCAGGTTGATTTCCCTATGAAAAAGGAATAGTTCATCAATATGAACAAATTGACATTTTAGATTAAATGTGCTGCTAATATCTTTATACACAACCCACCAATATAAACTGTCAAGGCTTCAACACATCTATTCAACAACAGCCAATGAATTATCACGTTGTTTTTTCCCAAACTCAGACCAACTGTCCGGGCCACATTCTAGACATGTGGAATTGGGACCAACTACGAACAACTACATTATGTCCAGTGGCGACCAATTGAGAGTACACACTGGGCAGATGCTTTCAAGAAAGGACAGCCTCACAAGACACAACTTCCAAAGTAACTGACTGAAAGGTCTAGCAGGGGAGGGTGTGTTCTCAGCACACCAAGAAATGAAATTTGAAATGGTGATTCCTGCCTCAGATTGTTGACCTAACCCAGATCAAAAGCACTGTTGCAGTATTGGCCCTATGTATGGAAAAGGAAGCTCCGTGTGTGTGTGTGTGTGTGTGTGTGTGTGTGTGTGTGTGTGTGTGTGTGTGTGTGTGTGTGTGTGTGTGTGTGTGTGTGTGTGTGTGTGTGTGTGTGTGTGTGTGTGTGTGTGTGTGTGTGTGTGTGTGTGTGTGTGTGTGTGTAGTCGAACCCCCTGACCATAGTCACATCATATTGGCTGCAGCTGAAAGGATCCTTTAGCAATGGCCCTCCCTTCCAGCCTTCCTCCTCCACTTCCTCCTCGCTGCCCAAGTACCCAGGGATGGGCAGCTCTTCCTGGGCAGGACACAGCTGATTGTTCCCCTGTTTCAGCCCTCTAGGCCCCGACCTCCCACAGGGCCCTGCTCGGCTGCAAATATGATGGTGTGCCCCTGTGAGTGCCATTCTTGAGGAAGAGGAAGCCAAGCTAAATCCCTCATCGTCGGGAACAAGAGTACTGCCTCATTAACCCTTCGTCCTCCCTATTGTTCAGCTGATGCCTTTGAAACACTATGGGTTTTTGGTTTTGAAGTACAGCATTATTATATGAAGTGTGTTTCGTTAACCCTTCGTCCTACCTAATGTTACAAAGTCATTAACCCTTTGTTCCATTTTTCTGCTGCTGTCTTTGATAGACGGTCACTATTAACATTTCCTTAATGTTTTCTTTAAAGAACAGTATGAGTACATGATGTGTGTTTTCTTACAATAGAAGTCAATGGGTACTTCCCATCCACTGAAGGTAGAACTCCGCCTACCCCGGCAGACCCAGAGAGCAAATCAAGTGCAACTATAGGTCTACCGCTGGCCAATCAGATCGTTCACATCACAGTCTCTGCACAGTTTCCTTGCGCCACACACTGTAAAAAGAAACCTCAAATGCACAGCGACGTTGATACTGTGAGCTGCTGATTTATGAGTAAGTTCATGTTTAAGTTGTTATTCAGCACTGTCAAAACTTTGTTCAACACTTTTATAAGCCATAAAATGTGCATTCTCCCCTACTTCCACTCACGCTACAACCAGCACAGCTGCAATGAATGAGTACAGCAAATTGTACCGATAAGCTTGCATTGTTATTGTTAGATGCTCTTGTTAATATCAAGGAATATTTGAAAGGAGTAACAACATGAATTGGTGCATGAGACAAAAAATAATGCAGTGCGACTTGAGCTTCGCCATCAGCTGGAAGACTTGAATAAGGTAATAGACAGCCTCACTGCTGCTCCCTTCCTCCCCTCTGACTGACCATCAGATGCAGGCCATCAGTGCAGTAAAATAAAGTCAGCTGTGCCTCGCAAGTAATACAACAAAATGATCTATTTGTCGTGTAATCGTACTGTACACCAAAATGTTTTTAAATATTATTTCAAAATGATCTGTAAAGAACAACATTGGAAGGGACATTCAAGCATAGTGATAATGTATTGGGCCTATAGCTTACGGCACAAACTTCATTACTACAGAAAGTGTTTTAATTGGTTCATGTTTCACAGGCTTACGTTTTTTAAGTCATGTTTTTATTAAAAGAGCGGTAGATCTCGGCTTGCATTTTGACTCAGAAACTATAACGTATTTAGCTGCTATTTGTCTGCTATTGATAACATTTTTTATAAAAATGACAGATCAAATAGGCTAACAACGCGGAAAAAAGTAGTCCTCATGAGGATAACTCAGCGGGTTTTGCCTGGCTAATAGCCGACACAAATGGAGCTGCAATATTCAAGGTGAATTAAATCAAACTTTTTTTATTTTACCCGGTAAGTTGACTGAGAACACATTCTCATTTACAGAAACAACCTGGGGAATAGTTAGAGGGGAGAGCAGGGGGAGGAATGAGCCAATTGTAAGCTGGGGATGATTAGGTGACTGTGATGGTATGAGGGACAGATTGGAAATGTAGCCAGGACACCAGGGTTAACACCCCTACTCTTATGATAAGTGCCATGGGATCTTTAGTGACCATAGAGAGTCAGGACACCCATTTAACATCAAATCCAAAAGACAGCACCCTACACAGGGCAATGTCCCCAATCACTGCCCAGGGGTATTGGGATATTTGCTTTTAGACTAGAGGAAAGGGTGCCTCCTACTGCCACTCCATCACCACTTCCAGCAGCATCTGGTCTTCCTATCCAGGGACCAACCCTGCTTAGCTTCAGGAGCACGCCAGCTGTGGAATGCAGGGTGGTATGCTGCTGGATCGAGAGACTTAGCTTGACTTGGAAGAGTTCCAGTGTTGGAAAGCCATAGCCAGATAGCTAACATAGCATTCTTGTCTGTTTGAGCCAGGTGTTTGAGTAGGCTAAACAAGCTAGCTGCATTCACTAGCTAAGTAAGTGAAAGTGGGAAAAAAATACAACAAAATATAGCTCTCTCGCTCTCTCTCACTCTCTCTCTCTCTCTCTCTCTCTCTCTCTCTCTCTCTCTCTCTCTCTCTATCTCTCTCTCACTCTCTCTCTCTCTCTCTCTCTCTACTCTGTCTCTCTACTCTGTCTCTCTCGCTCTTGCGTCTCCTTAATCTTTGATGAAATTAATTTGTTCAAAACTATTCAAATATTTCTTTCTCTCTCTGAGTCAACTACTCTTCACATTTTATGCCGTGCTAGCTAGCTGTAGTGAGGGCTGTGTTGGTGGTCAGACGGTGATTTTCAAGCAAATAACTGCTGATCTCACGATAATTGACCTTTAATTAACATAAACTCAGTTAGTGTCTCCTGGCTTCCATGCATAGCCTACACGCCACTGAAACGGACCTTTGGAAGACCAACATTTTAATAAGTCTAATAAATCCATGTAATATAGATGACACCATCACAATAAATCCATTATTTATTTTAGACAGGTCTAAAGAAACATGATATAAAGAAAATGTATTCTATTTCAGAACAACAGAAAATCATACTCTGAGTTATACTTATGTTAGGCCCTGATCTGGCTATGCCATATAGCTGTGGACTACACTACTTCATTTAGCATACAGTCAATTCAGCTCTGCAGATTAGGTGAGTGGATACAGCATCACTAGACCATTTCTTTTGGTATTGCCCTCGGGTAGCCTGTTTTTGGTCTCAGGTTCAGGAACGGCTGAAAAAGCATAACATGAATAAAAATTGGACCTAGAAATAGCAGTGTTGTGAGATCTGGAGAGACCTGGTCTGTCAATTAATAATATACTAATTACCAATATGCTAATTACTAATATACTAATATACTCTTGGAGGGCTGGTGGCTTGGCGGTTGGGAGCTTGGGACAGTGGCTGATAGGTCGCTATTTCGGGTCCGTTTTTGACCTTCTGGGAGGTCTGTCAATGTCCCCTTGAGCAGGGCATTGACCCTGATTGCTTCTTTGAGTTACTCTGGGAGTCTGTTAGATGATTGGATGTAATGTAAATGTTGAGTGGCTTCACTGCAAGTATATTGTATGTTTTAATATTCAATAAATAAATAGAATCAAAGTGTTTTTAGGTAAGATTTAGTTTGTTGATTTAAGACGACAGAACTATCAGAAGCAGAGGTTCTCTCTTTCGACTGCCGCTGACAACAACGACACGTAAATTGTTCTTCTACGTCACATGTGCTCAACTGATGTTGTTCCCAATGTGACAATTAAAACCTAACCAAACCCCAAAACCGTGGATAGGTGTGAACCATCGCATTTAACCACGGCAAGGTGACTGAGAATATGGGTGAATACAAACAGTGTAGTTATTCCCTCCGTAATGTAATCAAACAGGCAAAACGTCAGTACAGAGACCAAGTACAGAGTCGCAATTCAATGGCTCAGACACGAGACGTATGTGGCAGGGTCTATAGAGAATCACAGATTACAAAGGGAAAACCAGCCACAACGCCGACACTACTGTCTTGCTCCCGGACAATTACACACCTTCTTCGCCCGCTTTGAGGATAACACATTGCCACCGACGAGGCCCGCTCCCAAGGACCGTATAGGCTCTCGTTTTCCGTGGCTGGCGTGAGTAAGACATTTATGCGTGTTAACCCTTGTAACCCCAGACGGCATCCCTAGCCTTGTCCTCAGAGCATGTGCAGACCAGCTGGCTGGAGTGTTTACGGACATATTCAATCTCTCCCTATCCCAGTCTGCTGTCCCCACTTGCTTCAAGATGTCCACCACCAAGAAATTAAAGGTAACGGAACTAAATGACTATCATGCCACAGTACTATTCTTTTGGAGGCTAGTTAAGGATCATATCACCTCCACCTTACCTGTCACCCTAACCCATCTGGACAATAGGAATATCTATGCAAGAATGCTGTTCATTGACTATAGCTCAGCCTTCAAAACCATAGTACCCTCCAAACTAAACATTAAGCTCGGGGCCCTGGGTCTGAGCCCCACCCTGTGCAACTGGGTCCTAGACTTCCTTATGGGCTGCCCACCAGGTGGTGAAGGTAGGAAACAACATCTCCACTACGCTAATCCTCAACAAAGGGGCCCCACAAGGGTGCTCAGCCCCCTCCTGTACTCCCTTTTCACCCATGACTGCGTGGCCACACACGCCTCCAACTCAATCATCAAGTTTGCAGACAACACAAAGGTAGTAGGCCTGATTGCCAACAATGACAAGCCAGACTACAAGGAGGAGTTGAGGGCCCTGGCGGAGTGGTGCCAGGAAAATAACCTCTCCCTCAACGTCAACAAAACAAAGGAGCTGATCATGGACTTCCAGAGACAGCAGAGGGAGTACGCCCCATCGACAGGGCCGCTGTGGAGAATGTGAAAAGCTTCAAGTTTCTTGGCTTACACATCACTGACAATCTGAAATTGTCCACCGACACAGATAACCTCAGGAGGCTGAATAAATGTGGCTTGGCCTCTAAGACCATCACAAACTTTTACAGACGCTCAATTGAAAGCATCCTGTCGGTCTGTATCAGCGCCTGGTACAGCAACTGCACCGCAGGGCTCTCCAGAGGGTGGTGCGGTTTGCCCAATACACTACCAGATCACAATTGATTTAATAGCTGGAGGGCTGCTGGGTTGGCATCCTCAAAACATTCTGCTACTGTTGGGCCCGTGAGAAAGGCCCTTAACCCCACAACATGCTCTCCATCCAGGGGCGCTGCTGGAACCTGTGCTCGTCTCAACTGTATGTGGTCTGCTGTTTGTGGAGTTGAGAGCAGAGCAGAAGACATGATTTTGTTGTTCACTGTAACTAGTGTATTGTATTGTCACTTTTATATTGTAAAGAAGTTAGCCAGAGTTGATGTGGGCCATCATTCAAACAAAGAGATGCCTGCCTGGGCACCAGTGCATATTTCCAAACGATGTTTGCATACGTATAATGACAATAAATGTTTTTAAAAAATATGCTGTTATTCTTTTGTCCAGTCTTTAATTAAGCAATTAGGCACAAGAGGCAGTGCTCTATCATGAATACACAGGTAAATGGCGCAGTAGCGGAATTCATGACACAGCACTGCCTCGCATGCCTTATTGCTTTTATAAAACTGTATTAACATATTTAAAATGGCAATGAATTACGTGTTTACATTAAAACGTTATTTTGATAAGTCCATTCATACAATTTCTTTTTTCCACCAGAGCATGTGGTCCGGACAAAAATCTGGTTGTTAGTTATTTTGGTCATGTTGCTACAAACGTGACCCAGTTGTTAATTCTTTTTGCATAGTTGCTATGCAAAAGGACTGGTTGTCCATTCTAAACAAAACGGTTGATATGCAGGCTGGATAGCTGACGCTCTTGTCATTTGCTAGCTAGCTAGCTAAGTAGCAAACTTCAAGGTAAGTCAGTCAGGTCAAACACTGAACCTGGAATGACAGCACACTAGCTGAATTTTTGTTTAGTTTGAGCTTTTTTTCTATAGGCATATACTTGGATGTGTCCATGATAATGACATTGATGGGTGAGTTTGTCTGGCTCAGAAAAGGTTGTCTCGTCTCATCCGGGCACAGTTCACTCTATGTACGGTACTACAGATATCTAAATAAAAATGTGAAACATATTTTCCGTGGTCTGACAGGCAGACAGCAAGGCTAGGCTGCCTGTCAGACCAAGGGGAAATAATGTACGAGTTGGGATAAAAAAAAAAAATTAAAAGAGAGGATTCAGACAGCAACATCAACATGATATTCTTATGGAGGCACAATGATCATTTTCAGATGGAACTGTTAGCAGGCGTAGGTGTGCCTGTGCCAATACAACACGACTTGGAACGCTGCTTGTCCAATCAGCATCCAGGATCCAAAAAGGTGTGTTCCACCACACGCTAGCGAGGTGAAACTAACCTTCCAAGGTGTTACATTATTCTCCAGAAAACGCGTAGAGCCCCGCGTTGATTATCCCTTTTATACCATGGATATAATTGAACACGTTTCCTGTTAGAAATGTGTTCATTTGCGGGTAGAAATGTGTTCAACATCCACTGAAGTAGCTAGCAAGTTTACTAGACAGTAGTTGCCTTGGTAACCAAACAAACAGACTATAGAACTTTTAGGGGTTCCATATGAAGCAAGCTATAGGAACATTTTTGGTTCAGCACTTTTTTCTCTAAGAGTGCTAAGGAAGCTCCACTCATTGCCCTGGCACTGCCGTAGCCTCGACCACAGCGTTTGTTCACCGATAATCACTTGTATTTTCAATCAGTTACATTTTATTTTCCAAGGCACTTTTTTTTTTGTCATATTCCTAAAGCCCAAGAAACAAACACTTGCTAGAACATATGGAAATGAAAAAGGGTTATGGATGACTTTTTAGGAGGTTACTGTGTCCAGTACGCCAGTGGTTTGTGTGTGTCTGTGTGTGTTCCAGGCTGTGGGAAATATACTGCAACATTCCGGGCCTCACACTCATGGAAACCAAGGACAAGCTTTATTTTCCCTCTCTCTCCACCTACTCACAGCACCCAATGCACAGCCTTGTAAAACTCTCACAAATAGTGCACAGTTTACAGTCAAATAATTGTTAAGTCTTCATTTTAAAAGGATTGTTGACAAGAATACCCTCTAAGACTTTACATAAACACACAACTCACTAACACCCTTTACATATACTCCTCACATTTTCTCTATAGACAAACGATATGCTTCTGTGTATTTGTAGTTCTCTTACACAAAAGTGCTTCCTCATTTGATCCAAGTGCATCTGTAGTCCATTAAACATAGAAAAAACAGAATCCCCCATACATTTGAGTAATTTTAATCAAGAGCGACTAACTTTCGTTGTTTTGTACTGTTCCTCTGTGGGAATCAAACCCACAATTCCATGCATTACCAACTCAGGCACACAGGACCATCTTCACACCATTCCTCACTCCCTCCCTCAAACACTTGCCAACCTTCCAGTGTCTGGAGTCTGTTAAGTTGTCTTTTGAACCCAGACTCAAAACACACAAGATAGGGAAAGGTAATGGGTTTTACACACACACACACACATGAACACACACACATGCAGGCAAGCATGCACAAACACACGCATGCATGCACAAGCACACACATACTCTCTCACTTTCTCACACGTACACACACACACACACGCACGCACGCACGCACGCACGCACGCACGCACGCACGCACGCACGCACGCACGCACGCACACACACACACACACACACACACACACACACACACACACACACACACACACACACACACACACACACACACACACACACACACACACACACACACACACACACACACGCACACACACACACACACAGCTCCCCAGGGATTCCCTTTGGAACACACAGTCTATTCTAAAACGATCCATGGTGAAAACCCACATCAACCAGAAAAGATCCCCTACAACTTCTGTAGTCATATGATACAATGTTTGTGTGTGTGTGTGTGTGTGTGTGTGTGTGTGTGTGTGTGTGTGTGTGTGTGTGTGTGTGTGTGTGTGTGTGTGTGTGTGTGTGTGTGTGTGTGTGTGTGTGTGTGTGTGTCTGTCCGTGTCTATCTCCTCACTATTTACCAAGAGTGCTGAATGGGTCACAAGGTGTGTAAGGTGATCCAGCCATTGGCTACCTGCTTAGCCTCCCGCATGCAGCTGCAGACTGTTTGTCTGGGCCCGTCCAGGCCAGGACACACACACACACCAGGAAGAGGATGAAAAACACAGAAAATCCCTCTGTTTAGGATCAGGTTTATTGTCATGTGTCTTGCCCTGGAGGCTGAACTGAGTGCTTTCCGCTAGATGGGCCAGATGCATAGTCAAAATTGCCTATATCATAAAAATTCATGAAAACGAAAATGTTTAATTGAAGGGTGGGGTTAGGCATTAGGTTGGTGAATGTTAGGGTTAAGTTTCGGGTTAGGCTTAAAATTCTATGACTTTGTGGCTGTGCCAGCTAGTGACCACTCTGCAGAGCTGCATCCATTACATGAGTCATTTCAATAAATGTTCATCTGCTGTTTAGGATGGGGAACACACACTCTCTAACACACACACACACACACACACACACACACACACACACACACACACACACACACACACACACACACACACACACACACACACACACACACACACACACACACACACACACACACACACACACACACACCCCACGATCACCTCTACCCTGACCTGCTTCTTGCCAGACGGGTGTAGCGTGGCAGTGTATCCTAAACAGTCCAGGTGCGAAAAAAAGACTTCGGAAATTTAGATGTATTTTTTTGAGCCTCTCTCTCCAAGAACCCTAAAGTGCATCAGGAGGTGGTAAGCAAAAAACATCGTGCCGAGTGAAACTCTATTCTGAAGCATTCGACTTGGCCATTAATCCCATTTCTAAAAGCCGGAGTCCATGACAGGCCCTGCCGTCATCACGGATGAACCCTGGCTGTGGGTCAAGTTGTTGTTTTCATTTTTGACCCTCACCCACAGTGCACTGCCCTGTCCAAGAGAAAAAGTAGGTCACCCTTTAGCTGTCCTATTTCATTTTGCTACGTTTCTCAAATAGTTTTTTTTTTTCGCTAGTTATAGGTTGACAGATTTCCATTGATATTAACGTCAGTTAAACCATTCCGAACAGTAATGCAGAAGGGGCACACCTGGCAGCCCGATGGACAGCGGCAGTTTACTGAGCTGCAGGCAGAGGTTCAAAGTGCATTTGGAACATCTCACTGTCATAAACACACACACACACGCGGTATACACACACTTTGGCACATGTTTCAAAGACCCAGCTATCCAAATCACACCCAGTTTAATGTGGTTAGGGAGGCTTCAGTCCAAAAGAAGCAAAAACCAACAGCCAAAGAACATAGGAGTGATGAATAAGAGGATGGCACTGTGTGTGGTGTGTGTGTATATGTGTGTGTGTGTGCGTGCGCATTCGTGTGTCAGGGATCACAGGGATGCAGAATCACACACAGGGAGGTACAGTGCAGTAGGTCATGAGTGTGTGTGTGGGCCATCGTTCTGACTGGCCCTGAATAGTTGAATAGTAATGTGAATTCTTGATGTGGTGGAGCTTGTCATGAGAACTTGGTAGGCTTGCTCTGTCAGCTGCTCTTCGTCAAGGTGAACCGACCCTCTTTTCTTTCTTCCTCCACTTTCCCTCCCACTGCCCTTTCTCTGCACTCTTCTTTTCTCCTCCACCCTCCATCTTCTCGTACCGCTTTCATTTCTTCACCACCTTTTAAACTCCTCTTCACCTCCTTTCCCCCTCTCATCGCCACCACCGTTTACATTTGACATTTTTGTCATTTACAGTAGCAGGCGCCTTTATCCCAGTGCAGACGTTTTTTCCCCCCCATCTATAACAATTTCCCATCACTTTTTCCTCTTCTCTGTTCCTCGTCTTTGACGTCCCATAGCCGTGTGTGTGTGTGTGTGACATAGAGCCTCTTCTCACCAAACCACATGACACTTTCCTGACTTTTTCTTTTTAGACATGTTCCCTTTTCTCTCTTACCTTCATTTGTCTTATTGTACCCCTTGCCCTCTCTGCCCTCGAGCATATTCCCTCGGGTCCATACACTATCTCCGGGCCGACACTTAAACTTTGCAAGCGGATGCGTGGTATCGTTTGATCTAGTCCTGTTTGATGGGTCGGGCATCGGCCCACTGCACTGATTCCAGGGTGGCCATGGTGCGGAGGTTGGAATGGGGTGTGTTGGGGATGGTAAGGCGAGGGTTAAGCTGGAGGGGAAGGATGGGCCATGTTCCCAGAGGACGTGTAGCTTCTCGCGGTGGGCGGCTTGGGGGAAACCAAGAGACTGGAGTTGGCACAGTAAGTGCCCACCCTGCAATAACCCCATAATGACACGGAGCCAGTTCCACTTCCTCTCACACATCCTCTCCCAAAGAACGGCACTGCTTTGCCATGACAGGGAAAACCACTGTAGGGGTTACACGGAGTATATCAGAGTCGTATTCATCGGGGCACACACGTTTTGAAACATTTTGTGACAGAAAACAAAAATCAGCGTTTCTTATTGGATTTTGGTGCTGAACAAGACCCATGCAAAGCTGCTTTGTCCAACTGGCTGGCTGGAGGCTTCTCACTGGGCACAGATGTCAGTCCAACATCTAGTTTTGACGTACATTTTGTTGAGTTATCAACTAACGTGAATTCAACGTGAAATCAACAAATAAATTCACCATGTCATTGGATTTAGGTTAACAGTTGGGTAAAATAAAGATTATATGCTCTTATATTACATGTAACATTTACATTTAAGTCATTTAGCAGACGCTCTTATCCAGAGCGACTTACAAATTGGTGCATTCACCTTATGACATCCAGTGGAACAGCCACTTTACAATAGTGCATCTAAATCTTTTAAGGGGGGTGAGAAGGATATTGATGACTTTTGAAAATCCAATCAGTTTTCCATGTTGACTCAACATCACACTGATGTTTTTGTTGTTGAAATTACATGGGAAACAGCGTTGATTCAACCAGTTTTTACTCAGTGGGTTGTCTGTTCCTTGTCACTGTCAAAATGTGTGGAAAACATGGCTGTGTTTTAGTGTCAATCCCAGCTACAGTGCCTAGTGAAAGTCTTCACACCCCTTGCACAGTTGTCACATTTTGCTGCGTTATATATTTCAATCTAAAAAAAGACTTATACAACCTACTCCACAATTTCAAAGTGAAATAAAAAATATATGGCTGTTCCACTGGATGTCATAAGGTGAATGCACCAATTTGTAAGTCGCTCTGGATAAGAGCGTCTGCTAAATGACTTAAATGTAAATGTAAATGTATATATATAAATGTTCTAAAATGATCTATAATTGTTTTTTGAAAATGTGGAGTAGTTTATGAAGGATCCAATTGAATCCCTTTTATAGATTAAAGTTTAACTCCGCAAAATGTGACAAATGTCCGAGACGTGTGAAGACTTTGACTTGGCACTTGTACCGAGCTGCAGTGGTGTAAAAGTACTTCAGAGTATTGTGTCTTCTAGTACCTTTGAGGGCATTTCGAAGGATTCCGTCTGTCTTTCTCGACACAGTAGTTGTCAGTATTTCAAAAGAACCTCAAAGTCTACCGCGATGAACATTTCCGAGTCTACATTATCTGAGTAATTTCTTCACACAGCTTGTAGAGCAACTAACGCAATACAGGTGTGGCTTTTTGTGTCTATGTCTGTCCGTTGAATAATATCATATTTTTGAGCTAGACTTCATTATATTTTCTTCTTCTATGTCCGGGATTGCTGTCTCCCATGATCATGTTCTTTGGGAGACCGCCAAAGGAGGGAAAGGAGGGCAGCAGTTGCCTCTGTGGTTTTCGGTCATGCATTCTCTCACATGGCATTCCAGACAGATCGTCTTACATCTGCATATTTTTTACAGATGTTTTTAATCTCTTCGTTTCTATACTTTAGGAGGCAACATACAACAGCTCTGCAAAACGTACCAAAGAGAGAGCCACAGCTCACTGAACATAATGTAACTAATGTGTAGGCCGTCCGTCGTTATAAGCAATAATTTGTTCTTAAACTGACCTGCCTAATTAAATAAAGGTTACATTTTAAAAAATCAAATACCTCCCTAAACGTGAAGTGCAGCTCAGTTGCCAGTCACGGCGAAACACTGTCAGTCACTGTCAGTCACTGTCAGTCACAAATTACAGTGATCCCGGGTCAGCAGCATGCCATTAGGGTGTATTGATATAGCAGTGTTCTTTTGCTCTGTCTACAGTGGAACGTTATGCAGCAAGTGTCTTATTTGACGGAAGCTGTTCCCGACAGGTGGTTACATCCAATATATGTGGTAATAACATGTTTTTGTGGAGAGAATTATGTCCCTGTAAAACCGTTACTAAGTGGACCTACTTTCTATAAACAGATACATCTGATTGACTACCAGTTAAAATAAGGACAAACGTGTTTTTCAGATTCATAACTCTTTCCCACAAATCACAACACAAAACTCAACGAGATATAATCTTTTCACATATATATTTTAGCTATATATTTTAGCTATGCAGGAGAGTGTTATGTTATTAATATAACCTAGAACCCTGGTAACCAGTTTCAACTGAAAAGGAAACTTCCGTCTTGGAAGGAATACCGTGCTGCAGGCGACAAATATCAAACAAGTATTTGATACACTGCCGATTTTGCAGGTTTTCCTACTTACAAAGCATGTAGAGGTCTGTAATTTTTATCATAGGTACACTTCAACTGTGAGGGACGGAATCTAAAACAAAAATCCAGAAAATCACATTGTATTATTATTAAGTAATTCATTTGCATTTTATTGCATGACATAAGTTTTTGATACATCAGAAAAGCAGAACTTAATATTTGGTACAGAAACCTTTGTTTGCAATTACAGAGATCATACGTTTCCTGTAGTTCTTGACCAGGTTTGCACACACTGCAGCAGGGATTTTGGCCCACTCCTCCATACAGACCTTCTCCAGATCCTTCAGGTTTCGGGGCTGTTGCTGGGCAATACGAACTTTCAGCTCCCTCCAAAGATTTTCTATTGGGTTCAGGTCTGGAGACTGGCTAGGCCACACCAGGACCTTGAGATATTCTAACGGTTGTAATCAAGCAGGATAGTAGGTAGTCCTCTTACCAAATAATAGCTGCAATCAACAGTTATGAAGAGGCACATTCATAAAAAATGAGTTTAATCATTGCAAAACTTTTTCTAAATAAACTCTAGCCCATGCTACTCAAATGAAATGCCAAATGATCGATTTCAATCTAAAGAATGTCTCTAAATAATGACAACCACCAAGCTAAGTGCTAACTAGCTAACTGTAACTTGGTTAGTCAAGCTAACTTGCTGACTGCTAACTAGCTAACCTCTAGCTAGTTAAGCCAAAATAACTAGCCAACTGCTAACTAGCTAGATTAACCAAGCTAAGGAGCCTAACAATAATTAGATATAAAGTATTGAAAAGTTCTCGTACCTTGTGGTACAGGTGTCTCCTAGTGAATAAATCACGTATTGTGCTAATGCCGATAAATACCAGTGTGCCACACATCCAGGGGAAAGGGGTTTCTGTTTTTAAATAACTTTATGGTGCGTTAATGTTGAGAAATGTCATTAGATTGGCAAGATAGAAAATAACATTTCAACTGCAGGGTAAGTGAAAAATGTGGCCTCTTCAGCTTGAAGTTTAGTAACCTCTCTATGGTATGGTTGGAATTATCCCTCAACAGAAACTTGAGGACCTGGGTAGATACCTCTTAACCCTTCCATTTAAGAGATAACGCGTGAGTGAGACAGAGGTTTTGCTGTCCCATGTTGATTCCAATGTTTCCCAAAGTCGTGTCAAATTCACTGGATGTCCTTTGGGTAGTGGACCATTCTTGATACACACGGAAAACACCCAGCAGCGTTGCAGTTCTTGACACGGTGCACCTACTACCCCATTCAAAGGCACTTAATAGCACACATACGCAATCCATGTCTCAAGGTTTCAAAATCATTATTTAACCTGTCTCCTCCCCTTCATCTACACTGATTGATGTGGATTTAACAAGTGACATCAATAAGGGATCCGTGCTTTCACCTGGTCAGTCTATGTCATGGAAAGAGCAGGTGTTCTTAATGTTTGGTATACTCAGTGTATGCCGAGAATACAGTATATCTAACTTGGTTTAAGAAGATTAGGAGGTTAGGCCACAGTTCTCCATATCTGATGAATCTACAGGCTTGGAGGTGCAATGCTTTGTGTGGGATAATGCTCTCTTGCTCTAAGGACACTGACTTTTGGCTATACTCTAATAATTGATTGGACGTAGATATGGCTTTTCCTGTGCTCAAAGCGCTTTACTCTCAGATGATGCATAAAATGTCCCTATTCAAAACAGTCTCAACGTGTCCTTCCAGTTTCCCTTGAAGGGTCCTATCAATTTGTTGGAGACAGTCGGAGGACAGTGAGATCCTATTGTGTCTGAGGCGATCCATCTTGTTGAAGAGGCCATGAAAGAGCCAGAGGGGATGTGGGACGTCAGTGTAAATCTAGCACAGGGCTGTGCTTGGGCCCTCTTGGAGCCAGAACGGCCCCAGGATTTATGAGCCGCTGATCCCCATTTCTCTTGGCCAGGGCGAGTCGCGATCTGCACTCTGTCATGGCAAAGCCAAGGAGCAGCCAAGGTTTTCCTGCAGCCGCGCTGTTGTCGTCACCTTCTCGGAGAGAAGAGAGGGATTGAGGGATTCTCTTTCTGTTTGTTTCTGCGTCCCTCTCTCTCTTGGATTCAATGGCAACAAGTAATGTAATCTTTAGTTACAGGTTTCGTTTTTTCATTTATGTTTTGAGGTTGGACTTCAGCACGTATAGCACTTTAGCACATTGGGCTGTGTGATGTCACCTCATTACTCGGTATTGTTACACCTGTGCTGGCTTGTCCGGCTTGTTAGTCAGAAGGTGCTTCACCTGTGCTGGCCCAGGTGATATTTAAGAGAGGCTGGCCCAGTTGTCTTGATAGATGCGGAGGGTTAACATCTTTAGTTGGATTTCCCTATTTTGGATTTCAAGCAAATCCTTTATTTGATTTCATTTTGCTCCAACTTTTTAGTTTTCTTGCTGGGGAATGTAACACTGTTATTAGTAATGTTCATAAAAAATGAAAATGTATATATAAAATGTACACTGAACAATAATATTAATGCAACATGTTAAGTATTGGTCCCATGTTTCATGAGCTGATGATTTTCCATATGCACAAAAACCTTATTTCATATGCACACATTTGTTAACATCCCTGTTAGTGAGCATTTCTCCTACGCCAAGATAATCCGTTCATCTGACAGGTGTGGAAAACAGCGTGATCATTGCACAGGTGCACCTTGTGCTGGGGACAAGGCCACTTTAAAATGTGCAGTTTTGTCACACAACACAATACCACAGAGCTTTCAATTGGAATGCTGACTACAGGAATGTCCCCCAAAGCTGTTACCAGAGAATTGAATGTTTATTTCTCTACCAAAAGCTGGCCTACAATGTTGTTTTAGAGAATTTGGCAGTACGTCCAAACCGGTCTCACAACCGCAGATCACGTCTAACCATACCAGCCGAGGACGTCCACATCTGGCTTCTTCACCTGCGGGATTATCTGAGAGCAGCCACCCAGACATCTGATGAGACTGGGGGTTTGCACAAACAAAGAATTTCGGCACAAACTGTCAGATACCTTCTCAGGGAAGCGCATCTGTGAGATCTGGTCACTGACCCCCTGCAGTACCCCCAGAGTTCTTCAGACCCCACTTTGAGAATGCCTGTCTTAGACTAATAACATGTTTGATGATACAATGGTAATGTCACGTTCTGACCTTAGTTCCTTTGTTTTGTCTTTTGTTTTTGTATGGTCAGGGCATGAGTTGGGTGGTTTGTCTATGTTAGTTTTTCTATGATTTTCTATTTCTGGCCTGATATGGTTCTCAATCAGAGGCAGCTGTCAATCGTTGTCTCTGATTGAGAACCATATTTAGGTAGCCTGTTTTCTATTGTGTTTTGTGGGTGGTTATTTTCAGTCTTTGTGTGTCTGCGCCAGACAGAACTGTTTTGTTTTTTCTTTGTTGTTTTTGTTATTCAGTGTTCAGTTTAGATTATTATTAAATAAAATGAACACTAACCATGCTGCGCTTTGGTCTTCTCCTTCTTCCACCCAAGACAACGGTTACAGAACCACCCACCCCCAAAAGGACCAAGCGGCGTGGTAACGGGCAGCAGCAGCAGCGATGTCAGGACTCCTGGACATGGGAGGACGTTTTGTACGGCAAGGATTGCTACACATGGGAGGAGATCCTGGCTGGAAGGGATCGCCTCCCATGGGAACAGGTGGAGGCAGCCAGGAGAGCGGAGGCAGCAGCTAAAGGGAGCCAGCGCTTTGAGGGAACACGGCAGGCAAGGAAGCCCGAGAGGCAGCCCCAAAAATGTATTGGGGGGAGGGACACGGGGAGTGTGGCTAAGTCAGGTAGGAGACCTGAGCCAACTCTCCGTGCTTACCGGAGAGCAAGAGGGACCGGGCAGGCACCGTGTTATGCCGTGAGGCGCACGGTGTCCCCAGTGCGTGTGCATAGCCCGGTGCGGTACATTGCAGTGCCTCTTATCGGCTGGGCTAGAGTGGGCATCGAGCCAGGTGCCATCTGGTCTCCAGTGCGTCTCCTCGGCTGGTGTACACGGCACCAGCCTTATGCATGGTGTCCCCGGTTCGCCAGCACAGCCCAGTGCGGGCTATTCCACCTCGCCGCACTGGCCTGGCTACGGGGGAGCATTCAACCAGGTAAGGTTGGGCAGGCTCGGTGCTCGAGACTTCCTATGCGTCTCCACGGTCCAGTCTATCCAGTGCCACCTCCCCGTACCAGCCCTCCGGTGGCAGCCTCCCGTTTGTCCTGAGCCGCCAGGGGTCTCTCTTCTGTCCTGAGCCGCCGAAGTCGGCAGTCTGTCCTGAGCCGCCGGAGTCGGCAGTCTGTCCTGAGCCGCCGGAGTCGGCAGTCTGTCCTGAGCCGCCGGAGTCGGCAGTCTGTCCTGAGCCGCCGGAGTCTCCCACCTGTCCGGCGCTGCCGGAGTCTCCCGCCTGTCCGGCGCTTTGATTATTTTGATTATTATTAAATAAGATGAACACTAACCATGCTGCGCTTTGGTCCTCTCCTTCTTCTACCCAAGACAACCGTTACAGGTAAGCAAAACACTGAGATGCACTTTGCCTCTGCTGTTCTGACAATCTGCAGATTTTGTAAAGAATCTTAACACATCATTTATGTTGGTACTGTCCATATGTAGCTTGTTTTTGGTCACATGTCCAGGAATGGCTGGAGATTTGCAACATTTACCTGCATCTAACACTGCAGATAGCATTACTTGGGATTTGAAAAGTCATAGCCAATCGATCAATAATATAATACTTTTAGCAAAAAAATGGTATCTTTAATTTACAATCAGTAAATATATTTTGATTTATTAAACACTTTTTTGGTTACTACATGATTCCATATGTGTTATTTCATAGTTCTGATGTCTTTACTATTATATTATTCTACAATGTAGAAAATTGTAAAAACAAAGAAAAACCCTGTAATGAGTGTGCCCAAACTTTTGACTGTGTATATAAATATATACATTTAAAAATATATAAAAATGGGGGATTGGAAATGATGCAGACAATTACATTGATGGGAAGCTACAATCTATCTGCAATATTAAAGCTGATCTACCCCCTAAAAAATGACTGGAATGTATTTCTCCCAGAAGGAAAGGGTGTGGGTCTCATTACTCCAAACATTACTCTGTATCGCTCTGAAAACACTCATTATGGCTGACCTATTTGGACTGTACACGTGGGGGCAGGAGCCCAGGGTGATGTGGATCACTAGCTAATAGCAATGCTCCTACTCTATCTTGCAGAGGTGTTATGACTTTTCTGTCACTCTCCAGAGATGATTTCCCTTTCTTTTTTCAGGATAGTCTATCTCGATCTCGTTATGGTCTCACTAGTCTCTCTTGCTCTCTGCATATCTCTCCCTCTCCACTCTCGCTGTGTTTTCCTGTCTGTCTGTCTGCCCGTCCGTCCGTCCTCTGGCAGTGTTCCTTCTCAATCTTTGTCATTTCATTCCCTCGTTTTTACCCCTCTTACACTGCATTTTTCTCTCTGAATCCCTCTCTCTTTCCTCTACACTTCTGCACCCACATGATGCCCAGCCAGCTCCAACTTTCTGCTTCTCCCTCTGTTTATCTCTCGCTCTCTCCATCTCTCTACACTTTCTTCTGCTGACTATAAACATGCAGAGCACCCACTATGTACCGAGTGAGTGCACTGTTTTGCTGTCTTAACTTCACCACACATTCCAGCCCACTGAGCTTATGTGTCTGTCACCCAGACTGGACAGACATACAAACAGGGCCTGTGGGACAGGGAGGGGCCGAATGAGGGGGTAGGGGTAGAGGACAAATACAACTCCCTGACAGGACGTCCTTTCAACACCAGCCAGAGAGGGCGAGAGAGAGGGAGGGAGAGAGAGGAAGGGGAAGATAGGAAATCACAACTGCACAACACCCTGTTGGGAAAGAGATGGTGACTGTAGCTCTTTGCCAACATCCAGAGAGGGAAACTGACTGGGGCAACACTAGCAGGCAGCCAGAACATTATAACGTTGCAACTCGTCAGGATGGGGAAAGACAACTGTGGCTGTCTGGTGTCTGAATTCCATACAAGCCTCTCAAACCTTATGTGTTGACTGAGACCGCAGCAATCACGACGATTGTTCGCCATTCCATGCTAGCTGTTCATGTTGTTTTGACAAAAGACCCAGATAGCTAATTAGCATGTTACTGGCTACCACGGCTAGCCCAGCTAGGTCAGACCTTCCCAGAGTGCGGATAAGGTATTACAGGAATGTGTGTGTACATGCATGTGTGTGTCTGAGTGTGTGCATGTGTGTGTTTGTGTGTAGGAGTGAGAAAGCGAGAGCTCTGCTTAATAGAGTATGTTGGTCTCGTTGACAAGCCTCCTAACCTAATGACAGCTCAGGCTGTTAGCGCAGATCTCTCTCTCTCTCTCTCGTGAGTCTGGTTCTTAGCTTCACAGAGAGCTCAGCAGTTCAGAAACAGATAGAATTTAGACCAGCTACTAAAGCCTACACGGACAATTTTTGTTAATGTATAGAGTACTATTCTTAGTAGCACTTTATTTTTTACAATGCAGTCAGTATGCACATTGGGCATGTGTAGACATAACTCCTATGGGTCCATATCCTCCCCTCCAACTTCTGCTAGCTTCCAACAGGAATCAAATATTCATCAAGAAAAAGCTAATTGAAGTATTAAAACAACCCGGGAGAGTGTACAGCCAGAACTCAATCATGGGCACTTCCAGAACACCATATCCATTACAAAAAATGCCACAGTCATTTTGGGCGCGCGCACACAAACACATGCACACAAACACATGCACACAAACACATGCACACAAACACATGCACACAAACACATGCACACAAGCACATGCACACAAACACATGCACACAAGCACATGCACACAAGCACATGCACACAAGCACATGCACACATGCACATGCACACATGCACATGCACACATGCACATGCACACAAACACATGCACACAAACACATGCACACAAACACATGCACACATGCACACAAACACATGCACACATGCACATGATCCCAATATCATGAAACAGTGTTTACATGAAGCCAGAAAGAGAGTATATGCCCGGCCCTGTAAAGATCCGAGTCTGGTGTTTCTGTCGAGGACACATTACATGCGGTATATTAATACATTACAGGACTGGCATAAAGCAGAAGTCTACTGTTAATATGTTACTATAGTCACTGTAGTGTCCGCAGAGTGTCCAACAGTGTCCACCCTGAGATTTGAAAGTTGGGAGTTTGATCCCCCTGCCAAGGGCTCGTTGCTACAGGAAACAGGAGATGGGCTCCTATGAGCCCTTCCAGCTCGCACAAGCCAAGGCTCGTGCAAGGCTACTTACTTACAGTGACAGAGCCCAAACTCGTACAACTCTCTGAGAAACAGACATAGGACGGAATCATGTGCAAGCAAGCCCCCACGCACACAGAAACATGCATAGAGAGACATATAGACACACACACACACACACAAATGTGTGAACACAGTCGACTCCAATTTCTTCAACTCCAGAACCTTCCCGCAATCAACCAAGTACAATGCCACATGGCCAGAAGGAGTTGCTATAGAAACACCTTTCGGTATGAATCTTACTGTGTGCTTTGTGGTTACCACTCAGGCTTGTGAAATCCAGCCTTGCATTGTTGGGACACAACCGGCCTTGCAACTTCAACCCAGTCTCCAGCTGAAAACGTAGGCGAGAGAAAGCGTCCTGTCTGACCATGAGCAACAGGATGGCGCACAGTAAATCATGAAAAGATCCCTGCATAGTACTTGCTCAATCAGCACCTTGCGGGAACCGTTGACAACGTTCTAAATGTTCACGAGCGCGGTATCAGGGTTACGGGAGCATTGAGGGAGGGAATGTTTTTCCTGAGGCCCCTCCATTCAGCTGACTCAGCCCACAGGGGCCATGTATGACTGACTGATTGGTTGCCTGAGAATGCTATCATCTCCCACATAGGTCGTGTGGTTAAAGAGCAACCCTTTTGCTAATGCATTGGTCGCTGTGGGAAGCCTGTCATTTGGAGGTCTGAGCACTTTATGGCGTCGGATCTGATTATGGCTTTCGCAGAAGCTCTAGGGCTGGGAGGAATGGCTCATGCTTTTTGATGACAATCAAAAAGTCTGATCGTTTTCAGTCTCCACGCTATTATAAAAGTTGTTTTCTTTGCATTGGGTGCGATTGTGTGCCCCATGTTCCACAGAGCAATGTTCTGCTTTCATGTTCATGTCTGTCCTGTCTGTTTGTCTGTTTGTCTGTCGGCCTCTCTCTCTCTCTCACAATTCAATTCAAGGGGCTTTATTGGCATGGGAAACATATGCTTACATTACCAAAGTGAAATGGATAAACAATAAAAAAGTGAACAGTAAATATTACACTCATTCAAGTTACAAAATAATAGATATTTCAAGAGTCATTATGTCTGTATACAGCATTGTAACGATGTGAAAATAGTTTGAGTACTAAATGGAAAATAAACAAGCATACAGTTGCAGTCGGAAGTTTACATACACCTTAGCCAAATACATTTAAACTCAGTTTTTCACATTTTAATCATAGTAAAAATTAATTGCCTTAGGATCACCACTTTATTTTAAGAATGTGAAATGTCAGAATAATAACAGAGAAAATGATTTCTTTAGGCTTTTATTTCTTTCATCACATTCCCAGTAGGTCATAAGTTTACATACACTCAATTGTATTTGGTAGCATTGCCTTTAAATTGTTTAACTTGGGTAAAATGTGTCAGGTAGCCTTCCACAAGCTTCCCACAATAAGTTGGGTGAATTTTGGCCCATTCCTCCTGACAGAGCTGGTGTAACTGAGTCAGGTTTGTAGGCCTCCTTGCTCAGACACGCTTTTTCAGTTCTGCCCACAAATTTTCTATAGGATTGAGGTCAGGGCATTGTGATGGCCACTCCAATACCTTGACTTTGTTGTCCTTAAGCCATTTTGCCAGAACTTTGGAAGAAGGTTTGGAGTCATTGTCCATTTGGAAGACCCATTTGCGACCAAGCTTTAACTTCCTGACTGATGTCTTGAGATGTTGCTTCAGTATATCCACATCATTTTCCTACCTCATGATGCCATCTATTTTGTGAAGAGCACCAGTCCCTCCTGCAGCAAAGCACCCCCACAACATGACGCTGACACCCCCGTGCTTCACGGCTGGGATGGTGATTTTCGGCTTGCAATCCTCCCCATTTTTCCTCCGAACATAATGATGGTCATTTTGGCCAAACAGTTCTATTTTTGTTTCATCAGACCAGAGGAGGATTCCCCAAAAAGTACGATATTTGTCCCCATGTGCAGTTGCAAACCGCAGTCTGGCTTTTTTATGGCGGTTTTGGAGCAGTGGCTTCTTGCTTGCTGAGCGGCCTTTCAGGTTATGTCGATATAGAACTCGTTTTACTGTGGATATATATACTTTTGCAACTGTTTCCTCCAGCATCTTCACAAGGTCCTTTGCTGTTGTTCTGGGATTGATTTGCACTTTTCACACCAAAGTACGCTCATCTCCAGGAGACAGAACGTGTCTCCTCCCTGAGCGGTATGATGGCTGCGTGGTCCCATGGTGTTGATACTTGCATACTATTGTTTGTACAGATGAACATGATACCTTCCAGCATTTGGAAGTTGCTCCCAAGAATGAACCAGACTTGTGGATGTCTACAATTTATTCTTGGCTGGTCTTGGCTGATTTCTTTTGATTTTCCCATGATGTCAAGCAAAGAGGCACTGAGTTTGAAGGTAGACCTTGAAATACATCCACACATACACTCCAAATTGACTCAAATTATGTCAATTAGCCTATCAGAAGCTTCTAAAGCCACAACATAATTTTCTGGAATTTTCCAAGCTGTATAAAGGCACAGTCAACTTAGCGTATGTAAACTTCTGATCAACTGGAATTGTGATATAGTGAATAATAAGTGAAATAATCTGTCTGTAAACAATTGTTGTAAAAATTACTTTTGTCATGCACAATATAGATGTCCTAACTAACTTGCCAAAACTATAGTTTGTTAACAAGAATTTTGTGGAGTGGTTGAAAAATGAGTTTTAATGAATCCAACTTAAGTGTATGTAAACTACTTCAACTGTAGATCTTCGTATAATTCTTCTGAAGATGTTTGTTGCTAGGCAACTGTTTTATCTAGCTAGCAATAGCAATCATGTTAGCATATTTACTGAGAGTACTATTCTAAAAAATAATCAATACTGAAAGTTTCAGATTAAGTTTGTGAGTCAATTACACATGTTCAATTGCTTTCATGATGGAATTTGTATTTGTGGTCCTGGCAACTGGACCTTTTTTGGAACACAATTATTTTTGTCTGACTGAGATTTGCTGTCAGGGCCCAGGTCTGACAGAATCTGTGCAGAAGGTCTAGGTGCTGCTGTAGTCCCACCTTGGTTTGGGACAGAAGCGCCAGATCATCAGCAAACAGTAGACATTTGGCTTCAGATTCTTGTAGGACTAGGCTGGGTGCTGTAGACTCTTCAAGTGCCGTTGCCAATTAATTGATATATATGTTGAAGAGGGTGGGGCTTAAATTGCATCCCTGTCTCACCCCAGGGCCCTGTGTAAAGAAATGTCTGTTTTTTGCCAATATTAGCCGCACACATGTTGTTTGTGTTCATGGTTTTTATAATGTCATATTTGTTTCTCCCAACACCACTTTCCATCAATTTGTATAGTAGGCCCTCATGCCAAATTGAGTCAAAAGCTTTTTTGAAGTCAACAAAGCATAAGAAGACTTTTCCTTTGTTTTGGTTTGTTTGTTTGTCAATTAGGGTGTGCAAGGTGAATACGTGGTCTGTCGTATGGTAATTTGGTAAAAAGCCAATTTGACATTTGCTCAGTACAGTGTTTTCACTGAGGAAATGTACAAGTCTGTTAATGATAGGATGTTCTCAATGTTGCTGTTGATGCAAATCCCACGGTAGGTATTGGGATCAAATTTGTCTCCACTTTGTGGATTGGGGTTATCAGTCCTTGGTTCTAAATATTGGTTAAGATTCCAGAGCTGAGGATGATGTTAAAGAGTTTAACTATTGGCAATTGGAATTTCTGGTCTGTATATTTGATCATTTTATGTAGGATACCATCAACATCACAGGCCTTTTTGGGTTGGAGAGTTTGTATTTTGTCCTATAGTTCATTCAATGAAATTGAGAATCCAGCTGGTTCTGGTAGTCTTAAATAGCTGATTCTAATATTTGTAAATGATCATGTACAGCAGGGGTGTCAAAGTCAAATGGACGGAGGGCCAAATAAAAAATTTAGCTACAAGCCGAGGGCCGGACTGTTCGAATGTTCATTGAAAAATGTTTAAATGACGCATATAGTCTAGTGAACCTAATTGAACCTACTGAAAACCTAACAAATATATTCCAATATGATCAGATAAATAAAGCAATATTTTCTTATGGCTCTGTCAGTAATCTTTAATTTTCAACAGACACAAAAGACAAATTTCCTTTATATAAAAATCCCCATAACATGAACATTAAATGAAAGAAACCGGTATTCAAGGCACCATCAGTAGCCTATATTTTCTATTTTAGCAAAAGTGGGCTAAATTTACTTCAAAGAAAAAAACAATAATAGCAATTTTCTATCATCCACTCAACTGAAATATTTTTAAAATATAATTGGATTGAAATACAATAAAATAAAGTGCAAAAATCTATTAATCAAAAACAACACTTTGTTTAAGGAGAAGTAACATGCAGTGAAAACAAATATTAAGCTTTAACTTTTAAACTTGAACTGAGTAAAAACTCTAAATATGTGATTGCACAGTAATGTTCACTTGTTTGAGGTTGAGGGTGATACTTGGTGGTGTCCCATCTTTTCCACAAGTTCATCAATGTTCGGGGTAAGGCTCTGAGCTGAGGAAATCCTCAGAATTGAGTGGAGGTGTTCAGCAGTAAGTCGACTTCTGTGTGATGTTTTGTTCAAGTTCATCAAAGAAAACAGTTGTTCACACAGGTATGTGCTGCCAAACATAGACAACGTTTGAGCAGCCTGGATGCGCAGCTGGGGCATTGTGTCGGGAGGAAACGGGCGAACTCCGCAGCACCCACTGCCGCATATTTTGCCCTCAGTGCATCATTGCATTGGAGGTCAATCAACTCCATTTGGAGGTTTGGTGGTGAGCTTTCCACGTCAACAGCAAATGGGTTACCGAGCAGTTCCAACCTGCTTTTTTGTGCTTCAAAGTCAGCAAATCGGCGTCGAAAGTCAGCGGCAAGCATACCTATTTTATCAGCCAACTGTGCGCTCGGGAACGCACTGGTAGAGAGCTTCTCTTTCATGGTCTGGCAGCTGGGAAAGTGGCTCAAATTTTCTTTCCGCATCTGCGTCTCCCACAGAGTCAGTTTGGTTTTAAATGCCTTCACTGTACTGTACATATCAGAGATGACACGATCCCGACCCTGCAGCTGCAAGTTCATTGCATTCAGATGACTCATAATGTCACACAGAAAAGCCATTTCACACAGAAACATTTCGTCTCGGAGTTGTGTTGTGTCTTTCCCTTTGCTGTCCAAGAACAGACAAATCTCCTCACGAAGCTCGAAACATCTTTGAAGCACCTTTCCCTGGCTTAGCCATCGCACCTCTGTGTGATAAGGCAAATCACCATGCTCCGTTTCTAACTCCGTCAGAAATGCCTTGAACTGGCGGTGATTCAAACCTTTGGCTCTGATAAAGTTAACTGTGCGCGTGATGATGCTCATTACATGCTCCATTTTCAAGGCTTTACCGCACAACGCTTCCTGGTGTATGATACAATGATAAGCTGTCAGCTCACCTGTCGCGTTTTCCTCTTGCATCTTTTCCCGTATCTTCGCCACCAGTCCGCTCCTGTGTCCACACATCGCAGGTGCTCCGTCGGTTGTCAAACCCACGAGTTTTTCCCAAGGCAGCTCCATCTCATTTACACATCTTGACACCTCTTCATACAAATCATGCCCCGTAGTTGTGCCATGCATAGGACGTAAAGCCAAAAACTCCTCTGTCACGCTTAGGCTGGAGTCCACTCCGCGGATGAAAATTGACAACTGGGCAATGTCAGAAATGTCGGTGCTCTCATCCACAGCCAAGGAATATGCAATGAAATCTTTTCCCTTTTTCACAAGCTGCTCTTTTAGATTGATGGACAACTGGTCTACTCTCTCGGCAATGGTGTTTCTGCTCAGACTCACATTTAAAAAGAGTTGCCTTTTTTCTGGGCAAACTTCGTCACAAACTTTAATCATGCAGTTTTTGATGAAATCCCCCTCCGTAAATGGCCGGGCTGATTTAGCGATCTCTTCTGCCAAAATAAAACTGGCCTTGACAGCAGCCTGGCCTTGTGATTTGGCTTTTTTGAACAGAGCCTGTCGAGATTTGAGGCCTCGTTTTAATTCCTCTGCCTTTGTAGCCTTTGTTCCATGTCCATATTCTTGTTTTTGTCCGCGTGTTTCGTTTCATAATGTCGTCTCAGATTATACTCTTTCAGTACCGCCACACTTTCTCCACACAGAAGACACACAGGTTTTCCAGCTACCTCCGTGAACAAATACTCCGACTCCCACCTTGTTTGAAACCCCGGTTCTCAGTGTCCACCTTCCGTTTTGCCATTTTTGATGGGTATCTGAAAGTTAATTTTACTGTGATGCTGACAACTGCTGTGCCAATAAATATTGAAATGAAGCAGCCTACTGCTCGGTGCGTCACCGTTGCATTGTGGGAAATGTAGTATTGGTGCGTGTAAAAGATCTGCGGGCTGCCGGCTTGCTGCGGTCTGCGGGCCGGTTCTAATAATAAATCAAGATCATCCCAGGGGCCGTAAAAAACCTTCTCGCGGGCCGGATGTGGCCCGCGGGCCTTGACTCTGACATATGTGATGTACAGTATATGTTTTTGCTTTTTCTTCTTTGTTATAGAGCCAAAAATATTAGAGAAGTGGTTTATCTACAAATCTTAGTTTTGGATAGATAATTATTCGTGTTGTCTTTGTGTTCCCATTTTTCCAGTAGTGGTTATATTCTATGGATTATTCAATTACATTGATCTGATTACTGAAATGCTGTGCTCTCTCTCTCCCTCTCCCTCTCCCTCTCCCTCTCCCTCTCTCTCTCTCACACACTCTCTCTGACATAGCCTCTCTCTAGTGGTGGTCGGCGGACAAAGCCTCGCCTTGTAGGCCAATATCTGTCTGTCTCTCTGCCAGGGGGTCTCTGTACATCTGACCTCGATGCTAGTGCCCAGCAGGCCAGTACTTGAGAACCACTCGAAGAGGGGGATTCTAAAGGAAGCATGCCAGGATAAGAAACAAACCATCCCTTCAGTAAGCAACTGAAGCACTCAAAGCACCTATTGTGTTGAAGTTAATATGACTGGTGTTGTTCTCATTCACTGGCAGTGATGACGAATAAACAACGTCTATGATGGGTGATAAAGCACATTGCCCCACTGTGATGTTTCTCACTTGTTTGGGGTGAAGTCATCACTGAATGATGACGATCAGTTTGCTGCAATTGATCTTGTCTCCATCCCAAATGGCACCCTATCCCCTTTATACTGCAGTACTTTTGAACAAGGCCCACAGGTTTCTGGTCAAAAGTAGTACACTTTGTAGGAAATAAGGTGCCATTAGGGATGGAGACAAGATCATTTACAGCCAACCCTTGTTGTCATGGCATACTCTGGGTTGTTAAGTGTTGATGGGCCTTGTCACTGCTGGCAATAGTGAGAGAGAGTGAGAGAGAGTGAGAGAGAGTGAGAGAGAGAGAGTGAGAGAGAGTGAGTGAGAGTGAGTGAGAGAGAGTGAGAGAGAGTGAGAGAGAGTGAGAGAGAGAGAGTGAGAGAATTATAATCATCATCAGGCTAACAGGGTCAACTTTTAGTCAGAGGGTGTAACATAGACCTGGCATAATGTCCACTATCTACCACCATCCATCTCTGTTAAACACTGCATTGATTGGAGCTGTGTTTACAGTATTTAGTATTTATAGAGCACAAGTTGATATCGACTGACTGATAAACACAATCATATGTCATTTTACATGATAGCTACTCCGCATCATTTGTGAAGCAGCAATGACAGCCTGGTAACAGATTTCCGTTTACATGGAGTCATGGACAATAAAGTTGTATTTATTCAACACAAAGTGTAGTTTTACCGCTCAGAAAGTTTGAGGTTTTTTTTAAAGGATTCCCAAAAAACTAAAATTAACTATTTTAACGACACACATAGCATTATCGCTCACGAGCGACATCCCAGTGCTATTTCCTCGCTAATCAAAGTGGTTTGGGGACTTTTTTCCTCTTTTGATGAAAAAGATCATTGATATGCCCCCGGTTTCATTTTGCACCCAATTGTAAACAGCTGTTGTCGTAAATATATTAAAGGGGCATATAAATCCAAACTTGCAGAGCACTCGACTCAGGTAATAACTTCCTTATGTTTTACATCGGGTTCCACACAGAAATAGCATAAACAAGAAAGAAACAAATCTTAGCTAGTTTCACTCAAAAGCACGTTTGACGCAAACCATGCATGTATTCAGCACACAATGGAGTCCTTCGGTGTGTGTCCTTGTAGCCTAGTTTCCTGGTATGTAGGGGGAAAACACACTGTGCCACGGTAACTAGTAATGACTGGCCCGGCTGGAGGGGCTTCACAAGTGTAACACACCTCACATGACATCAGAGCTGTCTGCTGAGCATCTGCTGTGTTTCACTGACCTGTTCTGTCTATTACATTACATTACACTACATGAATGCTTTTGGCTCCTCTTCAGCCAAGTGAGTCAGTGGCCCTATCCAGAAGCCCTTAGCCCTTAGCCACTAGCCCCTAGCCCTCTTTGTGCTTGTGTAGTTCCGAAAGAATGGGATTGGTATAAGCAATAAGGTAGTAGCTACACCTATCCCTCTGATTTAGATCTGACTGGATGGAATTTTCGCCATTTTGTTTAAGCCTAGCGACACAAGTGCTTATAGGGCGTAGCAGCTAGTTTCAAGTATGTAAGCAACTGAGTATCAGGGTTGGGGTCAAGTCAATTTAGAAAGTAAATGAAACTCCATTTCCACATTTTCCTCAATAAAATGCATTGAAGTGAATTGAAATTGGAATTTCAGTGTACTTCCTCAGCTGACTAATTGAAATGGAGTTGACACAAACCCTCTGGTGCTATGGGGAGTGTGTATGGGGTCCAAATGAAACAGTCTGGTTACAGAGAAGAGGCCGGGAATGTCCTTCATGATGGGATCGGGGACAGGAAGCCATACACATGTGTTCTTGGTTCCTCCCCAGCCCTCCTGTAACATGCTTCTTAGAAAGAAGGCTGTGGCCAGGGGTCCTCAAGCTCTGTTTATTGTGTTACAGGGCCTGTATGAAGGGCCTGTAAACAGCTTGCAAAGTGACACATACGGTACTGACAGACACATACGCACACATACATTGTTTCATCAAAAACTCACAGGAACACACACACAGAGACCTACGTTAACATGCATAACAGGCCTACTGGATGAAGTACATTGTTTCTACTGTGCACACACATACACACACTCACATATACACACACGCACACACACACACACGAATGCAAGACCTCTTGAGACATAGTAGGCCCAGCAAATGGAAGTGCACACCCTAAACCAAAACACTGCTGGACGACCGAGAGAATAAAAAAAGAGAAGAACTTTAGAGGGTTAAAAGACGTTCACAGTCTGTCTTCTGATCAGCTGTCTTGAACACACAAAGGCAAGATATACTGTAGCCTATTTCATGATGACTTGTCCTTTGTCCTGCAAACAATATCAATCATAAGTCAGTGATGTGTCACACAAAGATGAGGTCAAGATTCCCCCTTCCACTTGTCATAACTGGACACCGGAGACATAACAAAGGTCAGAGTTAACATGCACCACCCTTGGTAAACCCCAAAAAGAGAGGGACTGGTTACTTTGGCAGAAGACATTTTTCAGTGTGTAAATGTACAAGAATGTGTGATGAAGTGCTACATTTGGAATTCATTTAATTTTCACACTCCACCCAGTTCTTATATAAGAAGCCCTCGTAACTGCAGCGAGGGTTCACTGGATAGAACCAAAAACATCTCGGGATCAGGCCTACTCGAGTTTTCCACTGGCATAAAATGGTTGCAAGCAGTTCGTCTTGCTTTGCTCAGATGTGACATGGGCCAGTCGACATACTGTATCTAGCCTTTGTAATCCTTATGTCAAATGTACACAATTGGAAGAGCATGGTTTGTTATTGCTTCAAGGCACAAGTAGTATTGTTTTTTTGTATTCTGAGCCTTAGTACAAAAGTGTCCAATGTGCAAATGAAGCCACTAGAGGATTTCATCACACAGTATGTCCATGGGTTTCCTTAATTATAATAATTTTATTTAAGGGCTTGGTGGGGGTAGATCTGTAGATTTGTAGCTTCCATCAATGTAATTACCTGCATCATTTCCAATCCCACCATATATGTTTTTGTCAATTATACAGTGCCTTAAAGTATTCAGTCCTGCCACGCCCTGGTCGAAGTATTTTGTGTTTTTCTTTATGTATTTGGTCAGGCCAGGGTGTGACATGGGTTTTTGTATGTGGTGTGTAGCTTAGTGGGATTGTAGCTTAGTGGGGTGTTCTAGGAGAGTCTATGGCTGTCTGAAGTGGTTCTCAATCAGAGGCAGGTGTTTATCATTGTCTCTGATTGGGAGCCATATTTAGGCAGCCATATTCTTTGGTTGTATTGTGGGTGATTGTCCTGAGTGTCTTGATGTCCTTAGTCTGTCTTAGTTTGCACCAGTTAAGGCTGTTTCGGTTTTTACTACGTTTATTGTTTTGTAGAGTTTGTGTTTTGGATTCGTGTTACGTTGTGTGATTAAACATGGATCGCAATATACACGCTGCAGTTTGGTCCGACTCTCCTTCACCACATGACAACTGTAACAGAATCACCCACTGTAAACGGACCAAGCAGCGTGTCAACAGGCAGGAGCAGCCCAAAGAGGAGCTGCGTATTAAGGATTTCTGGACATGGGAGGAAATCCTTGACGGGAGAGGACCCTGGGCTAAACCAGGGGAGTGTAGCCACCCAAAGGTGCAGCAGGAGAAGAGGAAACAGGAGCAGCCCAAAGAGGAGTACAGTATGGACTATACGACGGCGCGGACGGAAGCCCGGGAATCAGCCCCAAAAATTTCTTGGGGGGGGGCTTACAGGGAGTATGGCAACGCCAGGTAGGAGACCTGCGCAAACTCCCTGTGCTTACCGGGGGGCTAGAGAGACCGGGCAGGCACCATGTTATGCAGTGGTGCGCACGGTGTCCCCAGTGCGGGTGCATAGCCCGGTGCAGTATATTCCAGCTCCGCGTATCGGCCGGGCTAGATTGAGCGTCGAGCCAAATGCCATGAAGCCGGCTCTACGCATCTGGTCCCCAGTGCGTCTCCTTGGGCCGGCTTACATGGCACCAGCCTTGCGCTCGGTGTCTCCGGTTCGCCCACATAGCCCAGTACGGGCTATTCCACCTCGCCGCACTGGCAGGGCGACCGAGAGTATTCAACCAGGTAAGGTTGGGCAGGCTCGGTGCTCAAGAGCTCCAGTGCGCCTGCACGGTCCGGTCTATCCAGTACCATCTCCACACCCCAGCCCTCCGGTAGCAGCTCCCCACACCAAGCTTCCTGTGCGTGTCCTCGGCCCAGTACCACCAGTGCCAGCACCACGCATCAGGCCTGCAGTGCGCCTCGCCTCTCCTGCGCTGTCAGAGCCATTCTCCTCTCCTGCGCTGCCGGAGTCTCCCGCCTGTCCGGCGCCGCTGCCGGAGTCTCCCGCCTGTCCGGCGCCAGAGCCCCTCTGCCCAGCGCCGCCAATCTGCCCAGCGCCGCCAGTCTGCCCAGCGCCGCCAGTCTGCCCAGCGTCGCCAGTCTGTCAGGATCAGTTAGATCCACCAGTCAGCCAGGATCCACCAGTCTGCCAGGATCCGCCAGAAGTGCCAGTCAGCCAGGATCCGCCAGAAGTGCCCGTCGGCCAGGATCCGCCAGTCGGCCAGGATCTGCCAGGATCCGCCAGTCAGCCAGGATCCGCCAGTCAGCCAGGATCTGCCAGATCTGCTAGTCAGCCAGGATCCGCCAGTCAGCCAGGATCTGCCGGAACCACCAGCAAGCCAGGATCTGGTAGATCCATCAACCTGCCTGAGCTTCCTCTCACTCCTGAGCTTCCTCTCACTCCCGAGCTTCCTCTCACTCCCGAGCTTCCTCTCACTCCCGAGCTTTCTCTCACTCCCGAGCTTTCTCTCACTCCCGAGCTTTCTCTCACTCCCGAGCTTTCTCTCACTCCCGAGCTTTCTCTCACTCCCGAGCTTTCTCTCACTCCCGAGCTTTCTCTCACTCCCGAGCTTTCTCTCACTCCCGAGCTTTCTCTCACTCCCGAGCTTCCCCTCAGTCCTGAGCTGCCTCAGTCCCGAGCTGTCCTTCAGTCCCGATCTGCTCCTCAGTCCAGTGGGGTTCTGGGTGAGGACTACTAGGCCATGGTCGGCGGCGAGGGTGGTCTATCCAGGGACGCGAGGAGAGGGGACGAAGACAGTTGTGAAGTGGGGTCCACGTCCCCCCCCCCCGGAGCCGCCACCATGGACAGACGCCGTGATTGTCCTGAGTGTCTTGATGTCCTTAGTCTGTGTTAGTTTGCACCAGTTAAGGCTGTTTCAGTTTTCACTACGTTTATTGTTTTGTAGAGTTTGTGTTTTGGATTCGTGTTACGTTGTGTGATTAAACATGGATCACAATATACACGCTGCAGTTTGGTCCGACTCTCCTTCACCACATGAAAACCGTAACAAGTCCCCTTGACATTTTCCACATTTTGTTACATTACAGCCTTATTCTAAAATTGATCAAATAAAAAAAATCTTCAACAATCTACCAAAATACCACATAATGACAAAGAGAAAACAGGTTTTTAGAAATATTTTCAAATGTATTAAACATTAAAAAACAGTATTCAGATCCTTTGCTTATGAGACTCAAAATTGAGCTCACGTGCATCCTGTTCCATTGATCATCCTCAAGATTTTTAGACATCATGATTGGAGTCCACCTGTGGTAAATTAAATTGATTGGCATGATTTGGAAAGGCACACACCTGTCTATATAAGGTCCCACAGTTGACAGTGCATGTCAGAGCAAAAACCAAGCCATGAGTTCGAAGGATTTGTCCGTAGAGCTCCGAGACAGGATTGTGTTGAGACACAGATCTGGGGAAGGGAACCAAAAAATGTTTGCAGCATTGAAAGCCCCCAAGAACACAGTGGCCTCCATCATTCTTAAATGGAAGAAGCTTGGAACCACCAAGACTCTTCCTGAACTGAGCAATCAGGGTAGAAGGGCCTTAGTCAGGGAGGTGACTAAGAACCCAATGGTCACTCTGACAGAACTATAGAGTTCCTCTGTGTAGATGGGAGAGACTTCCAGAAGGACAACCATCTCTGCAGCACTCCACCAATCAGGGCTTTATGGTAGAGTGGCCAGATGGAATCCACTTCTCAGTAAAAAGCACATGACAGCCCACTTGGAGTTTGACAAAGTCAACTAAAGACTCTCAGATCATGAGAAACAAGATTCTCTAGTCTGATTATACCAAGATTGAACACTTTGGCCTGAATGCCAAGCTTCACGTCTGGAGGAACCCTGGCACAATCCTTATGGTGAAGCATGGTGGTGGCTGCATCATGCTGTGGGGAAGTTTGTCAGTGGCAGGAACTGGGAGACTAGTCAGGATTGAGCGAAAGATGAACAGAGCAAAGTACAGAGAGATCCTTGATGAAAACCTGCTCCAGAGCGCTCAGGACCTCAGACTGGGGCGAAGGTTTAACTTCCAACAGGAGAATGATCCTAAGCACATAGCCAAGACAACGCAGGAGTGGCTTCTGAATGTCCTTGAGTGGCCCATCCAGAACCCGGGCTTTAACCCGATCGAATATGTCTGGAGAGACCTGAAAATAGCTGTGCTGCAACGCTCCCCATCCAACCTGACAGCATTTGAGAGGATCTGCAGAGAAGAATGGGAGAAACTCCTCAAATACAGGTGTGCCAAGCTTTTAGTGTCATACCCAATAAGACTCGGCTGTAATCGCTCCAAAGGTACTCTGGTCAGAGGCCACTCAAATTTTGCTTTTTGACCATCAAGGAAAACGCTATGTCTGGCGCAAACCCAACACCTCTCATCACCCCGAGAACATCTTCCCCACAGTGAAGCATGGTGGTGGCAGTATCATACTTTGGGGATGTTTTTCATCGGCAGGGATTGGGAAACTGGTCAGAATGGAAGGAATGATGGATGGCACTAAATACAGGAAAATTCTCAAGGGAAACCTGTTTCAGTCTTCCAGAGATTTGGGACTGGGACAGAGGTTCACCTTCCAGCAGGACAATGACCCTAAGCATACTGCTAAAGCAACACTCAACTGGTTTAAGGGGAAAGATTTAAATGTCTTGGAATGGCCTAGTCAAAGCCCAGACCTCAATCTAATTGAGAATCTCATACCACGACTTGAAGATTGCCAGCGGAACCCATCCAACTTGAAGGAGCTGGAGCAGTTTTGCCTTGAAGAATGGGCAAAAATCCCAGTGGCTAAATGTGCCAAGCTCATAGAGACATACCCCAAAAGACATGCAACTGTGGTATTGCTGCAAAAGGTGGCTCTACAAAGTATTAACTTTAGGGGGGTGAATAGTTATGCAAGTTGAAGTTCTCATTTTTTTAGCCTTATTTCTTGTTTTTTTCACCCCCCAAAATATTTTGCATCTTCAAAGTGGTAGGTATGTTGTGTAAATCAAATGATACAACCCCCCCAAAAAAAAAAAATGAATTCCAGGTTGTAAGGCAACAAAATAGAAAAATGCCAAGGGGGTGAATACTTTCGCAAGCCACTGTTCCGGTTCCATGGCACACGGTTTATGAACTGATACACAAATCAAGACCGGATTCAAAACTTTTTCTTTTAAAATGATTATACAAATTTCTTGCAACCAATAGAATGTTATACACTGCTCAAAAAAATAAAGGGAACACTTAAACAACACAATGTAACTCCAAGTCAATCACACTTCTGTGAAATCAAACTGTCCACTTAGGAAGCAACACTGATTGACAATAAATTTCACATGCTGTTGTGCAAATGGAAGAGACAACAGGTGGAAATTATAGGCAGTAAGCAAGACACCCCCAATAAAGGAGTGGTTCTGCAGGTGGTGACCACAGACCACTTCTCAGTTCCTATGCTTCCTGGCTGATGTTTTTGGTCACTTTTGAATGCTGGCGGTGCTTTCACTCTAGTGGTAGCATGAGACGGAGTCTACAACCCACACAAGTGGCTCAGGTAGTGCAGCTCATTCAGGATGGCACATCAATGCGAGCTGTGGCAAGAAGGTTTGCTGTGTCTGTCAGCGTAGTGTCCAGAGCATGGAGGCGCTACCAGGAGACAGGCCAGTACATCAGGAGACGTGGAGGAGGCCATAGGAGGGCAACAACCCAGCAGCAGGACCGCTACCTCCACCTTTGTGCAAGGGGGAGCAGGGGTCTACTGAAACGGTCAGAAACTGACTCCATGAGGGTGGTATGAGAGCCCAACGTCCACAGGTGGGGGTCGTGCTTACAGCCCAACAGCGTGCAGGACGTTTGGCATTTGCCAGAGAACACCAAGATTGGCAAATTCGCAATTGGCGCCCTGTGCACTTCACAGAGGAAAGCAGGTTCACACTGAGCACGTGACAGACGTGACAGAGTCTGGAGACGCCGTGGAGAACGTTCTGCTGCCTGCAACATCCTCCAGCATGACCGTTTTGGCAGAGGGTCAGTCATGGTGTGGGGTGGCATTCTTTGGGGGGCCGCACAGCCCTCCATGTGCTCGCCAGAGGTAGCCTGACTGCCATTAGGTACCGAGATGAGATCCTCAGACCCCTTGTGAGACCATATGCTGGTGCGGTTGGCCCTGGGTTCCTCCTAATGCAAGACAATGCTAGACCTCATGTGGCTGGAGTGCGTCAGCAGTTCCTGCAAGAGGAAGGCATTGATGCTATGGACTGGCCCGACCGTTCCCCATACCTGAATCCAATTGAGCACATCTGGGACATCATGTCTCGCTCCATCCACCAACTCCACGTTGCACCACAGACTGTCCAGGAGTCGGTGGATGCTTTAGTCCAGATCTGGGAGGAGATCCCTCAGGAGACCATCCGCCACCTCATCAGGAGCATGTCCAGGCGTTGTAGGGAGGTCATACAGGCACGTGGAGGCCACACACACTACTGAGCCTCATTTTGACTTGTTTTAAGGACATTACATCAAAGTTGGATCAGCCTGTAGTGTGGTTTTCCACTTTAATTTTGAGTGTGACTCCAAATCCAGACCTCCATGGGTTGGTAAATTTGATTTCCATTTATCATTTTTGTGTGATTTTGCTGTCAGCACATTCAACTATGTAAAGAAAAAAATATTTAATAAGAATATTTCATTCATTCAGATCTAGGATGTGATATTCTAGTGTTCCCTTTATTTTTTTGAGCAGTGCATATAGAGGTCTCTTTTGCTGCGAAGACACCGAATCACTAGATCACGACAAGTTAAAAATATGTCGTACTGCCCCCGAACAAGGCAGTTAACCCATTGTTCCTAGGCCGTCATTGTAAATAAGAACGTGTTCTTAACTGACCTGCCTAGTTTAATAAAGGTGGTAGGTATGTTGTGTAAAAGAAATGTGAAAGAAAATGTGAAAGAATATGGCATAACAACAAACCTGCCAAAACTCATGTACCAGGCAAGGAGAGCATTAATCAGAGGCAACAAAGAGACCAAAGACAACCCTGAAGGAGCTCGACAGCGGAGATGGGAGTATCTGTCCATAGGACCACTTTAAGCTGTACACTCTACAGAGCTGGGCTTTACGGAAGAGTGGCCAGAAAAAAAGCCACTGCTTTTTATAAGCAAACACGTTTAGTGTTCGCCAAAAGGCATGTGGGAGACTCCTCACACATGTTGAAGAAGGTACATGCTAATAATGGTCCTCTGAGTATATTAAAAAAGGTTTGGTATACCTCCACTGGTATGCCATCCAAACCTGGATTTTTCCCGGACTTAAAGACTTTAATTGCATCAAGAAGTTCCTCCTCTGTAATGTGGCCTTAACAAAGGAAATGGAATGACTAATAGTACAGATGGATAGCAATAAAAACTGTACCATAGAGGCACAGAATAAATTAGAGGAAAAACAGAAAGAAATGGAGGAACTTATTCAAGAAAGATTAAGTGTAATATATTCTTTTTTTTAAATAATGGATGGAATATGGGTAAATATTTGCTAAATAACTGGATGGAATATGGGTAAATATTTGCTAAATAACTGGATGGAATATGGGTAAATATTTGCTAAATAACTGGATGGAATATGGGTAAATATTTGCTAAACAACTGGATGGAATATGGGTAAATATTTGCTAAATAATTTCTTAATTTTCAACTTAACAAAAATAATTGACTGAATTAACTTGTTACAAATGATGGAGTCACCCATGATTCACCAAGCGATATTTTGAAAGGTGGAAGAAAGGATGTGTTTTCGTTTCAGTCTCCTTCATCTCCAATAACCAAAGATAATTGTATGGATTTTTTTCTATTAATAATGTAAAATTAACAGCTGTATAGAAAGTCATGTTAATTCAGGATTGGTGGGTTATCCGGTGGGACGGTTGAGCTAACGTAGGCTATTGCGATTAGTATGACGTTATAAGTAACAACAACATTTACCAGGACATAGACATATCTGATATTGGCAGAAAGCTTAAATTCTTGTTAATCTAACTGCACTGTCCCATTTAGAGTAGCTATTACAGTGAAAGAATACCATGCTATTGTTTGAGGAGAGTGCACAGTTTTGAACATGAAAAGTTATTAATAAGCAAATTAGGCCTATTTGGGCAGTCTTGATGCAAACTTTTGAACAGGAATGCAATAGTTCATTGGATTAGACTAAAATCGACCTAAATTGCACCTGGGCTGGAATAATACACTATGGCCTTTCTCTTGCAAACGGTTGTTTTTTCTTTGTATTATCTTTTACCAGATCTAATGTGTTATATTCTCCTACATTCCTTTGACATTTCCACAAACTTCAAAATGTTTCCTTTCAAATGGTACCAAGAAAATGTATATCCTTGCTCCAGGGCCTGAGCTACAGGCAGTTAGATTTGGGTATGTCATTTTAGGTGGAAAATGAAAAAAAGGGGACGATCCTTAAGAGGATTTAATATGCACTCTTTTGACCTAAATTGCTTTTGTTTTAGAGATGAGTACTGAATTGCATGGCCTCTAAAGGCATGAGTTTTCTTTCCAGTTTGCAATGTTCTTTGCAAGTGGTCAGCAATATTGGGTTATTGTGTATATTGTGTATATTTGGGTTTGTGTACGTACACTGAACAAAAACATTAAAGCAACGTCTAAACTGTTAGTCCCATGTTTCATGTGCTGCAATAAAAGTTCCCAGAAATGTTTCATACACAGAAAGAGCTTACTTCTCTCCATGTGTGCACAAATCTGTTTACATCCCTGTTAGTGAGCATTAATCCTTTGCCAGGATAATCCATCCACCTGAGAGGTGTGGAATATCAAGTAGCTGATTAAACAGTATGATCGTTACACAGGTGCACCTTATGCTGGTTGACAATAAAAGGTCACTCTAAAATGTACAGTTTTCTCACACAATACCACAGATGTCTTGTGGGAGCGTACAATTGGGATGCTGACTGCAGGAATGTCCACCAGAGCTTTTGCCAGAGAATCGAATGTTAATTGCTCTACCATAAGCCGCCTCCAACATTGTTTTAGAGAATTTGGCAGTGCGTTCAACCGGCTTCACAACCACAGACAACATGTAACCACACAAGCCCAGGACCTGCACATCCGGCTTCATCGCCTGTGGGATCATCTGGGGCCAGCCACCCAGACAGCTGATGAAACTGGAGGTTTGCAGAACCAAACCATTTCTGCACAAACTGTCAGAAACCGTCTCAGGGAAGCTAATCTACATGCTCGTCATCCTCATCAGGGCCTTGACCTGACTGTAGTTCGGCATCGTAACTGACTTAAGTGGGCAAATGCCACTTCGATGGCCACTGGAGAAGCTGGAGAAAGAAGTGTGCTCTTCATGGATGAATCCTGGTTTCAACTGTACTGGGCAGATGGCAGACAGCGTGTATGTGTGGGCGAGCAGTTTGCTGATGTCAGTGCCCTATGGTGATGGTGGGGTTGTGGTATGGGCAGGCATAAGCTATGGACAACGAACACGATTGCATTTTATCAATGGCAATTTGAATGCACAGAGATACCGTGACGAGATCCCGAGGCCCATTGTAGTGCCACTCATTTAAAAAAAAAAAAAAAACCTTTATTTAACTAGGTAAGTCAGTTAAGAACAAATTCTTATTTTCAATGACGGCCTAGGAACAGTGGGTTAACTGCCTGTTCAGGGGCAGAACGACAGATTTGTATCTTGTCGGCTCAGGGATTTGAACTTGCAACCTTTCGGTTACTAGTCCAACGCTCTAACCACTAGGCTACCCTGTGACCATCGACGTGTACGACAGCGTGTTCCAGTTCCCGTCAATTTCCAGCAACTTTGCACAGCCATTGAAGAGGAGTGGGACAGCATTCAACAGGCCACAATCAATAGCCTGATCAACTCTACGCAAAGGAGATGTGTCACGCTGCATGAGGCAAATGGTGGTCACACCAGATACTGACTGGTTTTCTTATCCACGCTGATTTTCCTGTCCACGACGTGGATGGCCGGCAGGCGGATGCAGTCGATTGGGACGCAGCTTAAACTGACAGATTTTGATGGGATTTTTTTATTATGCCATTATGTTACTTAGATTGGGTGCGTCAATAGACTCTTACTTTTTCTGATGTTCACAAGGATATTCCCAGAGGGTTTCCCACAGGCAGTAAAGCTGTCCCGAATGGCTGATTGCACATAGGCCTTTTTTACTGTACAACTACTTAATGTATATCAGCTTTACCATTTACTTGCTAGTTGTTGTATATTGTGTATTTCTTGCTGTTTGTATGCTGTTTGTATTATCAGAGCTCTGCTGAGTACTATAAAGCTCTGGTGACTTTCAATATATTTATTTATTACACATGAACCCTTTGCTCCAACACCATAAAAACGCAGTGAACTTAGATATCCAAGATGTCTGGAACCTCAAGTTGGGAAAATGTTGTGCTGACAATTGAATACAAAAAATTATTCTGCTCAGTCTGAGTTGAACTTGAAAAACAATGTTATGTGAAATGAAATATGATTTGCCTTTGCAACACAAATATCTGAGTTATGGATGTCTAGTCCATTAATTGGACCATGACTGAAACTGGAAAGGAGTCAAATGGGACTCTAAGTACAACATTAACATTATTTGTCTCAAGCAAAATAAAAAGACTATGGCAACCATCTTAAAAAACAAAACAATTTCCATAGTTAAAACATCTAACAAAGGGATAGTGTGACATTTTGGCATCTGAGACTTATTTCTACTTACCCATAGTCAGATGAACTCATGGATGCCATTTTTATGTCTGAGTGCAGTTTGAAGGACGTTGGCACTGGCATTAGCACAATGACTGGAAGTCTACAGGAACAGCTAGCATGTTAGTTGTTCCTTTAGACTTCCAGTCATTGCGTTAGTTGAATAAAATATTTATAATAATAATCATAGTTGACTCAACAAATCTTTTTTTACAGTGCACTGGGAGCTGAAAGGAGTAAGTCAACACATGGCAAATGAACTTTAAACTTGATGATGGACTCTATAAAAAAAAAAAAACCAACAGACAACCACACCTTGTAGCTGACTTCAGTAAAAGTGAAAAAGATGTGGCAGGCACTTTATTCAATCTGCACCCTACCCAGTGTAGCTCAGTTGGTAGAGCATGGTTAGATTCCCATGGGGGAACAGAATTTAAAAAGTATACAAATATATGCACGCATTACGGTAAATTGCTCTGATTAAGAGTGTCTGCTAAATCAAAATACCCCAAAAATACATGGGGCCAAACAGTAGCTATTAACCCACAAAAAAAAATACAAAAAAAACTGAAATGATAATTACAGAGAGAGTGTGAATTTCAGATACTTTCTTGTCTTCTGACATCACAGGAAAGTCTGTGAATTATACAGTTGAAGTCGGAAGTTGACATACACCGTAGCCAAATACATTTAAACTCAGTTGCGGTCACGTTCTCCTGCAACAGGGTGCTCAAATTAAGATCTTTATGGAGCATAAGCATGTTTTGATATTTGGATAAGAAGACAGTGCTGTTGTCGAGGAAATTATAATGTGTCACGTTCTGACCTTAGTTCCTTTGTTATGTCTTTGTTTTAGTTTAGTCGGGGCGTGAGTTGGGGTGGGTAGTCTATGTTCTTTTTTCTATGTTGTGGTTTTGTGTTTGGCCTGGTATGGTTCTCAATCAGAGGCAGGTGTCGTTCGTTGTCTCTGATTGAGAATCATACTTAGGTAGCCTTTTCCCACCTGTGTTTTGTGGGTGATTATTTCCTGTTTAGTGTTCTTTCCATTCACCTTACGGGACTGTTCGTTTGCCGTTTATTGTTTTGTTCAGTTATTTTATAAAAAATATGAACACTTACCACGCTGCGCTTTGGTCCTCACCATCTTCCACCACAGACGATCGTTACATAATGATTTTACTGCGGTACCAGGTCATTTATTTAGGGCGTGAACTGTAATTGTAAATAATGTCCATGTCATAACCACACACACACATACCAGGGGTTGGAACCTGTTCAGGGAACAATACTGAAAAACGGAAAATAATACATCTTTTAAGGAACAGATACAGAACCTGGAACGAAAGTGAACCCGTTATTTTAAATGTGGTTAATTGTAATGTTCCCCCATAGAAGCTGCCGCTGTTAGATATAATTCTGAGGACCTAATTCATATAATGTATGTCATAACAAGATGCACAGCCCTTCAAACCTCTTCCTCAACCCTCTCTCGCTATCTCCCCACTCGCAAAATTGAAGTTGTCTCTTGCTTCATAGGCTATACTTGCCTGTCCATATAAACAACTAGCTTGCCTGCTCTATCCACACTGACTGGTGAATTCATTTAATGAGATACATGTAAAAAAACATTTAATTTCACAGGTTAAAAAAGGAATAATTTAAATGATATAAACCGGTGCTTGTTTTGGGTTCGAACCGGCTCAGAGCTGGTCGATTGGGGGATGTGGTTCCAACCCCTGACCCATACACACTCATACTGAGAGAGCACAGACTGTCAGTGAGGCAGGGGCCCCGTAAGGCTGTGGCTTTTTTACTGGAAAACCAAATGTCAGTCGAGGGAGAGTTGGATTAGACCACCGTGGACCTTATTTGATCCCCCAGCATATGACCACCCATCTTATCTAGCCTTATCTTGGGGCTTGACAATCTCCAGATACAACACATCAGCAGCATAGGATTTTTTTGGGGTCACACACAAAGACACAGACACACACACACACACACACACACACGCTCCTTTCATCACTGTCTGGCCAAAGGAGGCCCTTGAACTTGAGGAGTGAGGTGTATTGTATAGCATGTAGTATCGGAGTCTGACAGCCATGTCTCTAAGACGTCTTATCTTGGGTCTTGTGAAACCGAATTACCAGAGGGACGTCAAATGGCTGAGTCATTACCTGGCCCCTCAGCGACCGTTTTGGCTCCAGTTCAGCCCAGTGTGAGATGAACGATGAGGAGATCCCAAGCTCTCTACTGTCTCTGGCCTAGCATGTGGCTCAAGTCTCGTTCCACCTCATTGGGGCGGCAGGTAGCCTAGTGGCTAGAGCGTTGGACTAGTAACCGAAAGGTTGCAAGATCGAATCCCTGAGCTGACATGGTAAAGAATCCCTGAGCTGACAAGGTAAAACAAATCTGTTGTTCTGCCCCTGAACAAGGCACTGTTCCTGGGCTGTCATTGAAATTAAGAATGTCTTATCAACTGACTTGCCTAGTTAAATATAGGTAATTGAAGTTGTGTATCTTAGAGAGGGAAACATGATATCTAGATTATATTCCTTTCTCTATACATTTAACATTTTGTCAATGGATTGTCCGTAGGGAGACAGCTTGGGGGACAAAAGGTGGTAAGTAATGTATAATGTATGCTTAATGTATGTGAAACAAATCAATGTTTTTCCTGCCCTTGTAGAGTGTATGGTGTTCAAAACGTTCAACCTTAGCCTTAGTAAGGGTAAGAAAAAACACTGCAGTAGTACTGGTTTAAGGCATAGAACGAAATGTAATATAATCATGAATACGGGCTGTAACCACAAGCATGGCCGCGGGAACATGTTTTGGGTTGGGGGTGATGTTGATGGTGGGGCTGAGTAGTATTCTTCTCCACTCTGCTAAGGAGTATTTTTCACCGCTCATAGAGGAGTACTAAAGGCCTAGTTCACACATTTTGTGTAAGGAAAAAGGTGTTGCGGTACCCTCAGCACACCTACTTCTCACGGCTGCGATCACAAGCTGGCGTTCCCAACAGTGACCTATGGCTGCTTGCCTATTCCAAATGGCCAATTACCATACACAATACATGTGCATTACACATAAAATCGAATGACTGCATGGATGTGCCAAAGCAGCATTTTCACCCCCCCCCTCCTTCCTCACAGTGCTATTACACAGTGACATAATTTTGTCTTACAGCATGTGTGTTTTATTTGTGGTCCTATTTAAGTTCTCTGAGCCAGGATCGAGAACCAACCACGGATGTTTGGTTAGAGCGACTTTCCATTGGGTTTTATTTCTTCTCTTTCTTCTTCTCTTTCTTAAACCCATACTGCTGATTCAGCTCTTTGGCTTTTGCAGGCACATGCTCCGTGTTGGCTCACTTTGCTATTTAGTGGCCTAGTGTAGTGGGACCCTGGCCAGCAGTGGGCAAGATGCCTCTTGAAACGTTCTCTTTGAGCGTTTATGGCTGAATCGTAAAGTAATAACTGAAAGCGATGGAAGCTGAGCCCTTCAGCTAAAAAATCTGGTCTCCTGTTTGGAAGTGCAACCAGAATGGAAGGGAGGACAATGAATGCGTAGATCTTTTGGAGGCATGGGGTTCCCTTGGGGACCATGTTGAGTCAAATGCTGGAGCTATTTTCAACTTCTATCCTTCCTACTGAATTCAATGGTAACGGTATTATTATGGTTTGGCTGCCTTGAGGGTCATAAACTCAGCAAAAAAAGAAACTGCCCTTTTTTCAGGACCCTGCCTTTCAAATATGATTCATAAAAATCCCAACTTCAAAGATCGTCATTGTAAAGGGTTAAAAACACTGTTTCCCATGCTTGTTCAATGAACCATAAACAATGAATGAACATGTACCTGTGGAAAGGTCGTAAAGGCACTAACAGCTTACAGACAGTAGGCAATTAAGGTCACAGTTATGAAAACTTAGGACACTAAAGAGGCCTTTCTACTGACTCTGAAAAACACCAAAAGAAATATGCTCAGGATCCCTGCTCATCTGTGTGTATGTGCCTTAGAAACTTTTTTTTTTAAACTTTTGATTTTGACTCCCCCCCTTTGTTCAAATCAAATCAAATCAAATCAAATTTATTTATATAGCCCTTCGTACATCAGCTGATATCTCAAAGTGCTGTACAGAAACCCAGCCTAAAACCCCAAACAGCAAACAATGCAGGTGTAAAAGCACGGTGGCTAGGAAAAACTCCCTAGAAAGGCCAAAACCTAGGAAGAAACCTAGAGAGGAACCGGGCTATGTGGGGTGGCCAGTCCTCTTCTGGCTGTGCCGGGTAGAGATTATAACAGAACATGACCAAGATGTTCAAATGTTCATAAATGACCAGCATGGTCGAATAATAATAAGGCAGAACAGTTGAAACTGGAGCAGCAGCACAGTCAGGTGGACTGGGGCATTGTGTCAGGTAGTCCTGGGGCACGGTCCTAGGGCTCAGGTCCTCCGAGAGAGAGAAAGAAAGAGAGAATTAGAGAGAGCATATGTGGGGTGGCCAGTTCAGGGACACATTATTCCATTTCTGTTAGTTTCACATCTGTGGAACTTGTTCAGTTTATGTCTCAGTTGTTGAATCTTGTTATGTTCATACAAATATTTACACATCTTTAAGTTTGCTGAAAATTAACACAGTTCACAGTGAACGGACTTTTATGAGGTTGTGTTTTGTTGCTTTAGACAATATATTTATTTTAGGGTTAAGGTAAGGGTTAAGTTTAGGTGTTAGGTGAAGGTGAGGGTTAGCGGAAGGGTTAGCTAACATTCTAAGTAGCTAAAGAAGTAGTAAGTAGTTCAAAAGTTTCTAATTGGCTAAAATGCTAAAGTTGTCAGTGATTAGATTCAAACTCTCTACCTTTTGGGTTTATAGACGTTTGCATTTAAGGCTAACCCATTCACCTCGACCAACCACCCTACTTTAGCTTTTGACTTAAGTAACCATCTGTCTTGTGTAACCATACCAAACGTAACATATCATATTAATTTTGAGTGTCCCAGATGTTCATTTACCATGTTACGCCTAGTCTATCAGACCAGGCTGCTGGCCCAGCTCCAACTCTGAAGCCGGCTCTGCTTTCACTCGTGCCTTGTTTTTGTTTGTACATTGGGCCGGAGGACGTGTTATTGTATGGCAAGTAAGAAATCTTCTAACGAGACCCAAGTTCTCCAACCCAGCTTGGAATAACAGACAAAGCCCAATTCCTTGTCGTCTCCCACTGCCTTTCCATGACCCCCCTACCTGGTTCCTTTATCCTAGGCCTTAAGCCTCGGGCCTGACACGCTGCTCCATTCACCTCCACTTCCTGGCCCCAACAACAAGGTCTTGTTCGTGTTTTTCTGTCTGGAGGGAGAACTGAGAGTGAAGACATTTTATGTCAGACCCAGGTGTGACTCTCATGAAATCCTAACCCTCCATTCTCTTTCCAAGAAAAGTAATATACTATACGCAGGGTTATTCAACTCTTACCCTACGAGGTCCGGAGCCTGCTGGTTTTCTGTTTTACATGATAATTAATTGCACCTACCTGGTGTCCAAGTCTAAATCAGTTCCTGATTAGAGGGGAACAATGAAAGAAAGGACTGGAACTGGCTTTGAGGTCCAGAGTTGAGTTTGAGGGTACTCTTGGGTGATCACATGGGCAATAATAGTGGAAAGCTCAGGAGGCATGATCATATACTGCAGGCAGGCTTATGGCCACACAATGTTTTGATGTTTTGTTTGCTCTCTAAATCACATGAAGGACACCCCCCCAACACGCACACTGGACTGGGTTGCACACACACATACACATTTGACCAGAGGCCATGACTCAGCCTTTAGCTTTTTTAACAGTCTGAGTGCCCCAACCTCAGCGAACCTCTCAACCTCTGATGAGAGAATGTTATTGTTTCAGCCCCTAGTCAACAAGGCCACAGGGGCTCTCCAAAAAAAAAAAAAAAAAAAACCCATAACTCAATGGGGCGACTCGCCAAAAGCCCTTGACCAAGGTGCTTAGCCTCAGTTAAGGTCCTGGTATCCAGGCATATCAATAGGCTCTGTCTGTGGAATGTTAAAACCAAGGCGAACCTGCAAAGCGAGCCGGAGACGATAGCCACGCAATAATGCAATAACACACTAACGCAGGGTTTCTTAAACTATGGGTCGGGAAAGGTGGGTCACGAATACATCTATAATTACACACTATTTATTCTTAATTTGGGTAGTTGGAGGGCAATTTGGATCATGGGAGGAGCCGTCAATTTCTCATTTGGGTCTTGAAGAAAAAATAATAAATAACCTGCTCTAATGAAAGAAAAGTGACGATAATTAAACTATTTATTTATTATATAGGAACCCCCCACATCTTGTTTACAGTATGGAAACGCGAGGGCCAACAATAGTTCTTATTGAATTAGAATAAGGACGTTAAAAGTATGCAGGTTACCAAACGTTTCTTTGGGAATGGGGATGCTGGTCTGGTTGAACATTGTAGACTCAAATTCCCATGGTCCTCCTTGGTTGCCCTAACACTGGTTCTCACGGCGTCGGTGTTGGCACAATCAGAAGGCTTTATCTACTCTCCATGTTCACCCATTATGAATGACAAACAAACTCTATTCACTGGCGGCGGTGGAAGCTGGCCCGAGAAAGGGATTATTGTTTAATTACTCGAGATAATCAAATTGCGCTCGGAGGAGTAGTTCTGCATTCCTTACCATACCTCCAGACCTAACCTCAAGATCTCTTACAAACCATCATCCAGACCCCCAGAGACCTCCAGTAGGCCTGCACCACATCTTCTGACCCATTCCTGAACAGGTGTTTGGGGGGGGGGGCGTTGTTGAGGCTGTGTGGGTGAATATTGCTAGAGGGATACTGTAACAGCTGTTGGAAGGAGTGGAGGACCAAGGTGCTGCGTGGTACATGTTCATCTTTATTATTTGAACTGAACACTGATTAACCAAAAAAAAAACGAAACCGAAACAATTCTGTCTGGTGCAGAAAGACACAAAACAACGACCCACAAAACACATGTGAGCAAGAGCTTCCTAAGTACGGTTCTCAATCAGAGACAACGATTGACAGCTGCCTCCGATTGAGAACCACACCCGGCCAAACACACAGAAATAGAAACACATAGAAAAAGAACACAGAATGCCCACCCAAATCACACCCTGACCAAACCAAAATAGAGACATAAAAAGCTCTCTACGGTCAGGGCGTGACAGATACAACATGTATTTGGGTGAAACATTCATGTTAGCATTAGCAAATGGGCTTTTGGGACACGTGTGATGTGTTTTTATTGAGGACACAATGTCTCTGGTGGTCGGTTGCGTTGTACAGTACGTGTGTACTGGTGCAGTGAAAGGATATTGGCTGGTCATGTGTAGTAGTATTAGTTCATGGTTGATTTGTATTTGTGTGAAGGGATTATGTGGTTTAATGCACCTGTTGCTTCGTCTTGTGGGCAACAACGGGGAGTTGTGCATTGCTAAACCAAGATACTTGGCCGTGTGTGTTTGGTTTACAAAGAGCAGCCCTCGTTCAGTTTTATTTGTCAAGTACAGTGAAATGCTTAATAACTCGCAAGCAGTATTCAATATCAAAATAGTATAACTAATAAAATATAAAAAAAATAAAACATGAGAAATATGAAATTAAAGAGGAAGCTATATTCAGGGTCAGTGCAACTACCAAAATTACAGTGTGCAGGGATACTGGAGTATCTGAGGTAGATATGTAAACAGTATGGCATGAGCAAAACTAATGGGTGGGTGTATGGTGGTGAGTGTGTGGGTGTTAGTCTAAGTGTGTGGAAGTGAGTGTGTGGGTGTATGTGTGTGTCGGTGTAAGTGTAAGTGTGTGGGTGTTAGTGTGAGCGTGTGGGTGTGAGTGTGAGTGTGAGTGTGAGTGTGAGTGTGAGTGTGTGGGTGTCAGTGTTAGTGTCCGTGTCCGTGTAGGTATGATAGGCGGATATACACTGAACAAAAATATAAATTCAACATGTAAAGTGTTTATTTAATTTCTTTAACCTTTATTTAACTAGGCACGTCAGTTAAGAACAAATATTTACAATGACGGCCTACCAAAAATCAAAAGGCCTCCTGTGGGAATGGGGGCTGGGATTAAAAATAAAAATAAATTAAATAGAAATATAGGACAAAACACACATCACGACAAGAGACAGCACTACATAAACAGAGACTTAAGATAACAACATAGCATGGCAGAAACACATGACAACAAAATGGTAGCAACACAACATGGTAGCAGCACAAAAAATGGTACAAACATTATTGCGTACAGACAACAGCACAAAGGGAAAGAAGATAGAGGCAACAATACATCACACAAAGCAGCCACAACTGTCAGTAAGTGTCCATGAATGAAAATTAGATAAAACTGTCCAGTTTGAGTGTTTGTTGGAGCTCGTTCCAGTCGCTAGCTGCAGCGAACTGAAAAGACGAGCAACCCATGGATGTGTGTGCTTAGTGAGCATTTCTCCTTTGCCAAGATAATCCATCCACCTGACAGGTGTGGGATATCAAGAATCGAATTCAACAGCAAGGTCATTACACAGGTGCACCTTGTGCTAGGGACAATAAAAGACCAATCTAAAATGTGTAGTTTTGTCACACAACACAATGTCACAGATGTGTCATGTTTTGAAGGAACGTGCAATGGGAATGCTGACTGCAGGAATGTCTACCAGAGCTGTTGCCAGAGAATTGAATGTTCATTTCTCTACCATAAGCCACCGCCAACGTCATTTTAGAGAATTTGGCAGTTCGTCCAACAGGCTCACAACCGCAGACCACGTGTTTGACGTTGTGAGCGGTTTGCTGATGTCAATGTTATCAACAGAGTATCCCATGGTGGAGATGGGGTTATAGTGTGGGCAGGCACAAGCTGCAGACAACGAACACAATTGCGTTTTATCAATGGCAAATTGAATGCACAGAGATACTGTGAGGAGATCCGGACACCCATTGTCGTGCAATTCATCCGCCGCCATCACCTCATGTTTCAGTATGATAATGCACAGGCCCATGTCGCAAGGATCTGTACACAATTCCTGGAAGCTGTAAATGTCCCAGTTCTTTCATGGCCTGCATACTCACCAGACATGCCACCCATTGACCTTGTTTGGGATGCTCTGCATCGACGTGTATGACAACGTGTTCCAGTTCCCACCAATATCCAGAAACTTCACACAGCCATTGTTGAGGAGTGGGACAACATTCCACACGGCCAAAATGAACAGCCTGATCAACTCTATGTGTTGGAGATGTGTCGTGCTGCATGAGGAAAATGATGGTCACACCAGATACTGACTGGTTTCCTGATCCACGCCCCTACCTTTTTTAGTAAGGTATCTGTGACCAACAGATGCATATCTGTATTCCCATTCATGTGAAATCTGTACGTTAGGGCCTAATGAATTGATTTAAATTGACTGATTTTCTTTTCTGAACTGTAAAATTGTTGAATGTTGCATTTTATATATTGTTTTCAGTAAATATGTCAACAGGGTTGAAAATTGACTGGTAGCAGGAATGTATGAACACTTATGGTAATATATGAATGGTAATACACACTGAGTGTACAAAACATTAAGAACACCTGCTCTTTCCATGACAGACTGACCAGGTGAATCCAGGTGAAAGCTATGATCCCTTATTGATGTCACTTCAATCAGTGTAGATGAATGGGACGAGACAGGTTTAAAGAAGGATTTTACATGTAAACTGGAGTAATAGTGACCAGCACCAGGATAAATAGATAGATAATCAATGAACAGCAGCGCAGTGGTAGTAATACATCTAATCAATCGTTATTTTAGCAGAATCGTACACTGTAAAAACCATGAAACACGTGACACATTTACAAGCTAAACATCTTTAAAACGTAAACATTTGGCATGTAGATGAGCAAATAAGTGCTCTCGTCTTAGACACAGTGTTTAGAATGTAAGAATAAAACATACTAGTCAGGATTTTCCTGTCCGTTTCAAAGCAGGAGAGCACCTACGGTATACAGTATCTCCTACGTTTTCAGATTTTAAAACCAGTGTTGACTTTCCCATCATCCTGTTGAGAGTGTATTTAGTCGTTACAACTGGATGTGACTTCCCTTACCTTTGATTCAGATCAGTGTTAGGTATGTCTGTCACCTTACCAACATTTCAGCACAACTGAACAGGACATTTGATTCAAGAAATATTTTCAATCGTGTAGTGTTGTTGTTGCTCCTGAGTGGCGCAGCGGTCTAAGGTACTGCATTTTAGTGCTAGACGTGTCACCACAGACCCTGGTTCAATCCTAGGCTGTATCACAACTGGCTGTGATCTGGAGTCCCGGTAGGGCGGTGCACAATTGGCCCAGCATCCTCCGGGTTAGGTGAGGATCATTGTAAAATATGAATTTGTTCTTAACTGACGTGCCTAGTTAAATAAAGGTTCAATAAAAATTAAATACTACTTTCTGTTAACTCAGAGAGAAAACGAAGTGGGAGGGGGAACATTATCATATTTCCCAGCGTGCTTTGTTGCACGTTGCTTTTTAGAATAGTTTGTTATAATACAGTATCTACATTTCCTCATGCTCCTGGATCAGTGGTGTAAACTACTTTAAAGTACTACTTAAGCAGTTTTGGGGGGTATCTGTACTTTACTATTTATATTTTTGACCATTTTTACTTCACTACATTCCTAAAGAAAATAATGTACTTTTTACTCCATACATTTTCCTTGACACTCAAAAGTACTTGTTACAATTTGAATGCTTAGCAGTACAGGAAAAGGGTCCAATTCACGGACTTATCAAGAGAACGTCCCTGGTCATCCCTACTGCCTCTGATCTGTTAGACTCACTAAACACTAATGCTTAGTTTGTAAATGATGTCTGAGTGGTGGAGTATGCCCCTGGCTGTCAAATAATAATAATAAGGAAACCGTGCCATCTGGTTTATATCGAATTTGACTTATAGCTTTTACTTTTTACTTTCACTCAAGTATGACATTTGGTATATTTTCCACCACTGTACTTAAGTTAATTTAAAACCAGATACTTTTAGACTTTTACTCAAGTAGTATTTTACTGGGTGACTTTTACTTTTACTTTTTCTATTTTCTATTAAGGTATCTGTCACGCCCTGACCTTAGTTCCTTTTCATGTCTCTATTTTGGTTTGGTCGGGCGTGAATTGTGGTGTTTCTATGTGTTTGGCCTGGTATGGTTCCCAATCAGAGGCAGCTGTCTATCGTTGTCTCTGATTGAGAACCATACTTAGGTTGCCTGTTCGCACCTGGTGTTTGTGGGTAGTTGTTTCCTGTTTTGTGTTGTGTCACCTTTCAGGACTGTTTTGATTTTCGTTGTTTCACTTTGCTATTGAGTTACATAAAATTTAACATGGACACTTACCACGCTGTGTTTTGGTCCGATCTTTTATGTTCCTCAGATGAAGAAGATCGTTACAGTACCTTTACATTTACTCAAGTATGATAATTTAGTACTTTTTCCACCTCTGACTTTGATTAATTGATCTTATACTATAGAAAGAAAGAAATACAGATAAATAACTTTATAAACGAATCCAATCTGTAAGGGGTTGGCTTTATTACACTCATTACTGAGATGGTTCTTCCAGTTTAGGTGGTTTAGGTAGTCTTAGTTAAGTCCACCGTAGCAGTCATTCTGAGTGCACGTTGTGGGTGATAACATTTAAACATCGATGGATATCTTCCCTCTGGCTTGATTCTGATAGGAATTACTAAGTATCAAAAATAATCTTAAATTTATATAAAGCAAACTAGACGGCACCATTGTGTTGTTTTTAAAATGCACGGATAGCCAGTGGTACACTACAACAGACATCATTTGCAAACAATGCATTTGTGTTCAGTAAGTCTGCCAGACCAGAGGCAGTAGGGATGAACATATGTTCTCTTGATAAGTGCGTGAATTGGCCAGGACCATTTTCCTGTCCTGCTAAGCACTCAACATGTTACGAGTACCTTTGGGTGTCAGGGAAAATGTATGGAGTAAAAAGCACATTATTTTCTTTAGGAATGTAGTGAAGTAAAATGAAAAAGTTGTTTCAGTCTCCTGAAGGAGAAAAGGCACTACCATGCCTTCTTCACAACTGTGCAGGTGGGACAGGACCATGTTAAGCCCTCAGTGATGTGGACACCGAGGAACTTTGTGTGTGTGTGTGTGTGTGCTTGCGCGCATACTTGTGTATGTGTACATGCTTGCGTGCATGCATGTGTATGTGTGTGCGCGCATGTGATGTGTATGTGTGTGCGCGCATATGTGTGTGTGTCAGTTCGTAGCCTGGTCTCGTGGTTAGACCGTTTAGACCTAGGCTCCAGGATCAGTGAGCAGTAGGAATCTATGTTTGTTTGGCTTGTCTGGATCCGTCTCTTCCCAGCTCGGATCACTGGAGCATGGGATGGGAATTTGACCACCAGGTGGGTCTGTGGTCTGTACATGTTGCCCCATCCATGGTCTTCCTGATCACTAGCGTTCCTGAGAATCCTATAGGATTCCATATAATGGGAACTGGGAATGCTGACTCTTGTCCTCATCCATCTTGCTTGTGCAGTGTCTCGACACAAAGTGTTTTTTCAACACAAACACACTTATGTCCACACAGACACATGTACACTAACACGCAAACACATACTGTACACAAATACACACTACACTCATGTACATAGACGTACACACACATGTACACAGACACACATGTACACACTAAAACAAACACACACATACCTCCATCATCCATGTTGATGTTATTGTGTATGGCCCCATTGACTGTGTCAGTATTTGCACTGTGCAATGTATGGTCTTGCTGAAAGCTGTGGCCTTGTGTGCTACAGAAGAGAGTGGAAGAGAGGAGAAGAGATGTTGACATGACTGTACTCCTTGCTTTGACAGTTAGAAGCAACTGGAACCTAAGAGATCAACACCCGTAACTCCTAACTTGAGATCAACACCTGTGACTCCTAAATTGAGTCCGACACTCATGACTCAGACTGTGAATCATGCTTTATGTCAATGGACGATTTGCATGGACATTTGAGTAATGCACACAGATTTTTTTTTAAAGTTAACATCTGGTCCTCTCTCTGTCCCTACCCTATGTACTTCCATAGAGAGAGAGTGCATCATTATTTCCTACTCGCATGTCTCCAGCCTATAGGCCGGCCTGCTTAGTCTCGCCTCATTAAACTAGCTCCTAACCCCAATTAGCCCTCTTGGATGGAGGATGGGGTGTGGGAGTGGGTTTGTCCACTCTAATTCAAGGAGAGAGAGAGAGACCATTGTTTCAGAGGGACTCCAGACTGGGAGTAGTAGTCAGTCCCCCTCCTTCTCAGCCCAGAGCACATAAAATCCCCAGGAAGGATTATTAGCATTAAAGCGCCATTCACAATAAATACAACATTAAATGGCCTCCCTCAATCGCCTCAGGGGAGCCCTGCCCAACGGCAAACTTTTAGGGCAAAATGCTGCAAGGCAATATTAGATTAGTGCTCTCCCCCTGGTGTGTTTGACATGGAGGTCAGGGGGGTTGAGGGTAAGCTGTATTGGCCACATCCGGGAAAGAGGAAATGTGTGAAGGGGTCGTAGACAGGGGCGCAGTGGTGAGGGGAAGAGCACGGGCCTGTATCCACAAAGCATCTCAGAAAAGGTCTTAGGAATCCTGTTTAAAGACTATAAACACTCCCAGCTCAAGAGTATGTTTTAGAGTGATGTTAAGACACTGCCCAGACAAACTCTGAGACAGTAAAATCAACACATAAAAGTTTATCTCGGCTGGTAATCACAACAGTTTGAGATACTGCAAAGGAAAGATAGTGATGACTGCTCATTGACATGGTTGCACATTGAGAATAAACCAGCTAGCATCGTCAGCTGTGAACTCTATAGCACGCTTCAAACAACCACGATGAATGTGATTTTTATTTTTTATTTTTTAACAGTAATCATCATTATTTAGACACACTCGTCTCGGCCAGTTTTAACAACTCTATATCGCTTGCAACTCTAAATCACTTGCCGATAACGTTGCATACAACCTTGCGTAAAATGTTGGAAAGGCAGAGCAGCGGGAAGTATGGGTGCTGCAGTATCACTTGAAAAATCTGAAAAGAAAATACATTGAAATATTTGATTGTTTCACAAATGCGGACCGATATCCGTGCCAAAACTGTTTTTCTTGCCCCCACCCTGTCGGTGATAAAAATCGCATCAAGCCCCACCCCCCAAAACATCTTCCTGCAGCTATGTTGAAAGGTCTATAATTTGAACACAATCAAAGTCAACATAAGCCCCAGATGCCTTTTCAATTGTCCAATTCAGACAGTTTTTAACCACGCGATGTTGCGCTCCAAATGGATAACTTCAAATAACATGATAATTAAATCATCAAAAGAAAAATGTGTTTATTTATTCGCCGAGTGGTTATAAGTATTCATGCATATCCTGTGAAATGGGCCTAATGTGAAGTCATTGTCCAAAGGCGCAAGAGATACTTTTTTGCGTGTAGGTCTAGATCATTTATGGATTGATCATAGGCCTATAGAAATATCAAAACATTATTTGAACAACAAAGCAATTGAATGTGGCGCAAGGGACCCCATGACTTGCTGCATTTTTCTATTATCAGGACACCTGCTGGTAACTCTTAGACTGGTTAGGACAGCTCATGAGCATGGCCGCGTGAAGTAGGGTTGCCGAGGGTGCTGCAGCACCCCTGAAAAATCTGAATCAAAACAAAAGTAGTGTACTGGGCCTTTTCTAGTCCTGTGTCAGCAGAACCGATATAGTCATCTGTAGGCGGTCCAATCGGCATCGGCCATGATTACTTTCAAGGTTTAAATGGTTGGCTAAAATAACTGCCAATCTAAAAACTTGTTCACCGACATGGCTAATTTAGTCCTGTCAGTGACTGACATAACAAGAGGAAAATTGTTGAATAATGGACAACCAAACATCAAAATGGAGTATTCTAGTGTTTTTAGTGTCAATAGTAAGACTGAGTTCCCCCACAAAATAAATCCGATTTTGTCGCTTATGCGTGGTACAGCCTGGTACTCTGCTAATGTCAGTAGTGTCTGCGTAGATCTCAGACCACCAGTACAGTGCCTTCGGAAAGTATTCAGACCCCTTGACTTTTTCCACATTTTGTTACGTTACAGCCTTATTCTAAAATGGATTAAATTAAACATTTTCCTCAGCAATCTACACACAATACCCCATGAAGACAAAGTGAAAAAAATGTTTTTTAGCAATTTTTGCAAGTATATTAAAAATAAAAAACAGATACCTTATATACAAAAGTATTCAGACCCTTTGCTATGAGACTCGAAATTGAGCACAGGTGCATCCTGTTTCCATTGATCATCCTTGAGATGTTTCAACAACTTGATTGGAGTCCACCTGTGGTAAATTCAATTTATTAGATATTATTTGGAAAGGCTCACACCTGTCTATAAAAGGTCCCACCGTTGACAGTGCATGCCAGAGCAAAAACCAAGCCATGAGGTCGAAGGAATTGTCCGTAGAGCTCCGAGAAATTATTCTCTTGAGTCACAGATCTGGAGAAGGGTACCAAAACATTTCTGCAGCATCGAGAGCCCCCAAGAACACATTGGCCTCCATCAGTCTTAAATGGAAGTTTGCAACCACCAAAATTCTTCCTAGAACTGGCTGCCCGGCCAAACTGAGCAATCAGGGGAGAAGGGCCTTGGTCAAGGAGGTGACCAAGAACCCGGTGGTCACTCTGACAGAGCTCCAGAGTTCCTCTGTGGAGATGTGAGAACCTTCCAGAAAGGCAACCATCTTTGCAGCACTCCACCAATCAGGCCTTTATGGTAAAGTGGCCAGACAGAAGCCACTTCTCAGTAAAATGCACAACAGCCCGATGAAACCAAAATGTAACTGTTTGGCCTGAATGCCAAGCGTCACATCTGGAGGAAACTTAGCACCATCCCTAAAGCATGGTGGTGGCAGCATCATGCTGTGGGGATGTTTTTCAGCGGCAGGGACTGGGAGACTAGTCTGGATCGAAGGAAAGATTAACGGAGCAATGTACAGAGAGATCCTTGATGAAAACCTGCTCCAGAGCGAAGGTTCACCTTCCAAGAGGACAACGACCCTAAGGACACAGCCATGACAATGCAGGAGTAGCTTCGGGACAAGTCTCTGAATGTCCTTGAGTAGCGGATTTGAACCCGATCGAACATCTCTAGAGAGACCTGAAAATAGCTGTGCAGCAACGCTCCCCATCCAACCGTACAGAGCTTGAGACGATCTGCAGAGAAGAATGGGAGAAACTCCACAAATACAGGTGTGCCAAGCTTGTAGCGTCATACCCAAGAAGACTCGAGGCTGTAATCGCTGCCAAAGGTGCTTCAATAAATTTGCAAAAAAATATGTTTTTGCACTGTCATTATGGGGTATTGTGTGTAGATTGACGAGGGGGGGAAACATTTTTTTTTTTAAGGCTGTAACATAAAATGTGGAAAAAGTCAAGAGGTTCCGTATGCACTGTATGTAGCAAATGTAACTTAAGCAGATACAGTGGCTCAGTGGGTTGGACAGAACATAGTGCGAGCATCACATGTTGAATCGGGACCAACAAAGAGCAAATACATTATGTCCAGCTGTGACCAACTGTATTCAGTATTTTTGTTGTTGTTATTATACTTTGTTTGTTTGCTTGAGTCTGCCTGGAGTACCAGATGGGCAGGCGTTTGCACTTTTGGGACTATTCCATTGGTTCAATTCATCCAAGCAAACTCAATCAAGCACTGCTACAGTTCGCGCAGAGATTTCAGATACACTTTTTCAGGTCTAGTATTAACACGAAAATCCCTCATACACAGCTACCCCTCCCGACCCCAAAATACCGCAATACCCCAATGACTAGACCTCTGTGGTGATAGGGCTGAATCCAGGCGAATGGTGTGTGGTGTATAAGTGAGTGATGCTGGGGGTCTAGTAGTGTCAACATGGGGAATGTGTGAACCAGTGCCCTGCCTGCCAGACATCAGTTAAAGGCACCATAAAGCATGCTACTGGACACCGACGTCAGTTCAACGTCTAGTTTTGATTTACATTTGGTTGAGTTGTCAACTAATGTGAATTCAACATAAAATCAACAAATAAATTCATCATGTCATTGGATTTAGGTTAAAAGAGAACATTCCTTTGTTGATGACTTTTTGCAAATCCAATTAGTTCTCCACATTGATTCAATATCATCACATTGAATATATTGTTTGAAATGACTTGGAAACAACGTTGATTCAACCAGTTTCTGCCCAGTGGGATGCTAGTAGAGGCCTACGATTGTGCCTATGCTGAATTCTGCAACTAATTTACTGGGACTCCAGGTCTGTTCTGCACAGAACAATGGCCACTGTGTGAAAAGACTCTTACGCTGGTATTTGATTTGTCCCAAGTAACTGAATGGAGTCTGGAGTTGGGTTTGGAATGTGGATATGAAAAAGTGTGTGGGGTGAGGTCAGTGTGTGTTGGGGGGGAGGGGATTTATCTGTGTGTGTGTGTGTGTGTGTGTGTGTGTGTGTGTGTGTGTGTGTGTGTGTGTGTGTGTGTGTGTGTGTGTGTGTGTGTGTGTGTGTGTGTGTGTGTGTGTGTGTGTGTGTGTGTGTCTTTCTGTCAAACAAATGTTTAACAGGTACATAACTATTAACAGAAACGATACATAGTCCCTTCTTTCACTTGCCAACGGAGTCTGAAGAGGATCTTGAATTACCAACCTGTGTGTAAGTGTGTGTGGATTTTTAGACTTCCTTACTCTTGACCCTCAGTGACCAGCCCAGTGCAGACCAGCCTGTGTAGGTCGGTAGTTAGCTTTGCTGTGGATGAATGGCATTGCCACTGAGTCGTGTTATGGTAGTACGTGTTGTTGTGATTTGCTGGTTGACTCACAACTGCAGAGCGGGCAGGTTTAGGGTCATTATATATTGTGGGGATGAAGGACGGGTGGGTTGAATAAAGAGAAAACAATACCTTACAAAATCTTGTAAATAAGAATTTGTTCTTAACTGACTTGCCTAGTTAAATAAAGGTTAAATAAAAATAAATACATGTATAATTTTTGTACAATTTATATCTATAGGCTACATTGAGGTTTTTATTTCATTATTTTAAGCTATCTGGCATTAGTGTGTAAGTCTAAGCTTCAAGGCCTAACTGTACATGCACCAAATAGCCTACACAGCAATCGCCAAATGCTTTGGGGAACAGGCAGAAAAATGTATGCATGGAGGCAAAAAGGACACTGGCAGAGTTGAATTCAATAAGAGAAAAGCTGCGAAATGGATTTGAAAATAAAGAGATAGGAGGGACTGAAAAGTAATATTTGGGAAAGATATGGTGAAGAGGTAATAGAGGATGATAACAGTGCCTAATATGTTAGTATAGTTTATTAGGATCCCCATTAGCTACTGCACATGCAGCAGCTACTCTTCCTGGGTTCCACATAAAACGTACAAATACATGACAAAGTACAGAACAGTAATAGATAAAAAGAACATAAGATAACATAAGATATAACATTCAAAAGTTGTACGTATATGGGAAGGACACCAAGACACAACAAAAATACTATTGGCACACTATTCATATATACATATTCATATATCCAGTACAGTTCAATTTGATCTTTAGAAAGAGGAGAGTTTCTGCGATACTGTAATGTGGTCTGTGTGTAGCTTGTGTAGAGGAGTCAGGCGCAGGACAGCAGATATGAGTAAATAAACGTAATTTACGCAAAATAGACAAATACAATACAATAAAGAGAGCCCACATATAGGGGAGACCGCATTACATACAAACAATTATTCACAAACAAACGTGGGGGAACAGAGGGTTGAATAATGAACAAGTAATTGGGGAATTGAAACCAGGTGTGTAAGACAAAGACAAAACAAATGGAAAATGAAAAGTGGATCGGCGATGGCTAGTAGGTCAGTGACATCGACCGCCGAACGCCGCCCGAACAAGGAGAGGGACCGACTTCGGAGGAAGTCGTGACAGATACAAGATGTTTTTAAAAGCTACACTTGCTTTTTGCCTGAATAACCTCTGGTGGCAGAGCATTCCACCATGACATGACTGTATAAATAACTGAGCGTCGCATTAAATCTGTTTTTGGTTTGGGTACCCTGAAGAAACCCATAGTGGCGTGTCAGGTGGGGTATGTCTGTTTGAAGTGTATGTGAAAAGATTATACAAGTGGTTAGGCATTTTTAACACACAAATGTTTCTTTAACCTGTTGCGACGAGCAATCCCGTATCCAGGATCCTATTTATAGCCTTAAGCTCATTACCATAACACAACGTTAACTATTCATGAAAATCGCAAATGAAATGAAATAAATATATTTGCTCTCAAGCTTAGCCTTTTGTTAACAACACTGTCATCTCAGATTTTCAAAATATGCTTTTGAACCATAGCTAAACAAGCATTTGTGTAAGAGTATTGATAGCCTAGCATAGCATTTAACCTTAGCATTCAGCATGCAACATTTTCACAAAAACAAGAAAAGCATTCAAATAAAATAATTTACCTTTGAAGAACTTCAAATGATTTCAATGAGGAGACTCTCAGTTAGATAGCAAATGTTCAGTTTTTCCAAAAAGATCATTTGTGTAGGACAAATCGCTCCGTTTTGTTCATCACGTTTGGGTAAGAAAAAACCAGAAAATTAAGTCATTACAACGCAATTTTTTTCCAAATTAACTCCATAATATCGACAGAAACATGGCAAACGTTGTTTAGAATCAATCCTCAAGGTGTTTTTCACATATCTATCGATGATAAATCATTCGTGGCAGTTTGGTTTCTCTTCTGAAGAAAATGGAACGCGCATGGACCTGGAGATTACGCAATAATTTCGACGGAGGACACCGGGCGGACACCTGGTAAATGTAGTCTCTTATGGTCAATCTTCCAATGATATGCCTACAAATACGTCACAAATCTGCAGACACCTTGCGGAAACGACAGAAAGTGCAGGCTCATTCCTGGCGCATTCACAGCCATATAAGGAGACATTGGAACACAGGGCATTCAAACTCTGGACCATTTCCTGTATGAAATTTCATCTTGGTTTCGCCTGTAGCATTAGTTCTGGGGCACTCACAGATAATATCTTTGCAGTTTTGGAAACGTCAGAGTTTTTTTCTTTCCAAAGCTGTCAATTACATGCATAGTCGAGCATCTTTTCGTGACAAAATATCTTGTTTAAAACGGGAACGTTTTTTATCCAAAAATTAAAAGAGCGCCCCCTATCTCGAAGAAGTAAAAAAACTAGAAGAGAAGTAGTGAATTTTTCCTCAACCCTCAACTATGAAAGACTATCGTGCATGTTGTTGATGTTGGTTCTGTGTGTGCAGTTAACGGCAAGGCGTTCTGCTTTGTTTTGAGCCAGCTGCAGCTTTGCTAGGTCTTTCTTTGCTGCACCAGACCATATTACCGGACAGTAATCCAGATGAGACCATATCAAAGCCTGAACATTTAGTACAGTTGATCTTTGTGTCAAAACTGCTCTCGTTGCAAGCGATTAGAACCCTTTCTGGTCCTACAAGGATTTTTTTTCTTCTAAGAATGTAGTGTAAACTAACCTGGCCCAGCTCAACCTCAGGAATGTAATTTTCTGAATGGAGACTTGGAGCAGATTATGGGCGGGAGTCTTGGTTTTACGGTGCATATAAAAAGCAGGCTGAATGAGCACAGACAATGACACAGCCTGTTACCTTTTTGAGAATTGCCTGGGATGGCCTAAATGGCAAAAACGCCATTTATAGAACGACAGACTCCACAATAGCCAAAACTAAGAGCAACGTATTATTTATATTTAGTTTATAGCTAGCTTTGTCTTCCCAGATGGATGACTCTTTATTCTCAACCTACCAGATTGGAGATGGTGTTCCTCGCTCATCAATTTGGCTTCTCTGCTGTCCTAATATTTTGCTTTTGAATTATTTAATTTTGGGTCCCCCGAGTGGCGCAGCGGTCTAAGGCACTGCATCTCAATGCCAGAGGGGTCACTACATACCCTGGCTCGATTCCAGACTGTATCACAACCGGCTGTGATTGGGAGTCCCATAGGGCGGCGCACAATTGGCCCAGCGTCGTCCAGGTTAGGGTTTGGCCGGGGTAGGCCGTCATTGTAAATAAGAATTTGTTCTTAACTGACTTGCCCAGTTAAATAAAAATAAATAGGAATGGAGACAGTTTTAGCACTGAGGCAAGCAATTAGCATCCCAGGCAAACTGAAAGCTTGGGATGGTGAGACGATAACAGCTCAGAATGTTAAGGGTCCCATATGACAGATCCCTGTTGTAAACAGCCAATGATCTAACCGAGTATTAAACAGTAGATGACAGACTTGTACCAAGAAGCCGGTGACAGATCAGAATAGTGATGTGTTAATGACAGAATGATGGTGTAACACATCTAAGGTGGTCAGTGTCTTGTCTGTGGGTGCATGTGTACGTGTGTGTGCATGCATGCGTGTGGGTGCATGTGTACGTACGTGTGTGTGCATGCGTGGTTTACAAGCAAGTCTACCCTCACACTACAAGCAAGTCCACAGGCCTGCACTTTGTAAGAGCAGGCAGATGGAATTTATGAAACTATGTGTGCTTTTCCAAAACAAAAACCAACTGACATGGAAATAACAACTGCAATCGAAGGTGGAAGTGCATTTCGGTACATTGGTTCTCACTCTCTCTTATGTTCTTTCAGTCCCAGGAGGAAGGAGGACAGTGTTGACATTGGGGATGGCGGTAAGCAGGAGGCCGTGGCAGCCGCTAAGGTCACCTGTATGTAGCTGTGGCATGTTATGCTAGGTGCACTAGGGATGGAATGTGAGATCACACTGAAGCTAGTATACTGAACACCAGACATGACTCAGCTTAGAATCATCATCAGCCAAAAGCACTTGACAAATTCAGTAGGGAAAGTGTGAATGTAAATTTGGAATGGCAGATATTTATGTTGTTAAAAACAAAGTTGTTTGTTCTACTCAAATGGGTAATGGGTGTCTCGGAAGTCTTACACACGACTGGAGACACCTGGAGGAATGCCGTTGACTCTAAAAATGTCTACCCACTAGCTAACCTACAACACTCTAGTCTAGTCAGAGCCTTATGTTCATTTCTGATGCAGGTGCCCAAAGTGGCACGAACGGGATAAAGCTACAGGAGGCAGCGACCTCACTTCCTTTTAGCCTTAACACTTCGTTCAGCTGTTGCTCAACCTACATCCATCCACCAACAATCTTGTACTTTTTTTGATGGCTTTTGGGTGAGCAATGATTTATTCTGAATTAATAGAGCGGTTGTCGTATACTGTTACTTTAATATTGAATAAACACACTAGATTACATGTGGACTTTGAGTCAAGAAACTAAGTATTCCATTTAAGGTCTTCATCTTGGATGAATAAAATGGGTAAGCTATGCACTGGTCAATACATTTTAGAGCCTGCAAGGCTATAAGCTTTGCCTGCTTGGGCAATGAGGAGGGAGTGCAAACACAGAAATGTTTGAAAGGCTTAGAGTTCAATCCACTCAGTGCACAGTTATTCAGGCCTTTTCACACTGCATTGTTCTTAGCCCCTGGCTTGCCTTAGCCCTTGGCTAAGACTGACCCTGGGCTAGCTTAGCATGTGTTCACATAAGCAGGGCTAACTGAAACTGACTGTCATTTTTCTGGAGTAGAATATTCAAATTAGGGGACTGTGATTGGCTCACCCTGGGCTAAGGTTGGCGCTATCCTAGATTTAATATGTGCAAGTGTAAGCAGTCGCTTAGCCCTGGGTATAAGCTCTCTTAGTCCAGCCCTAGGCTAAGTGCAGTGTGAGCACTATTGACAATTGCATGACAACTAGAATAAAGGGGAACATTTTGAAAATAATATTTGATTATTTAAAAAAAAAAACATTTTGATTACTGGCCGAATACTTTTAACCACTAGGCTACCTGCCTCCCCCTGTAAAAAAAAAAAAAAAAAGTTCGGAAAACCATACACTATACACCGAACAATGCCTCATTTGGATTGCGAAGAGGATCGTGAATTGCCAAAGTACATATTAGGCGACTTAGAGAAGCCTGTAGACGAGAAGGACATTAAAGATGAGGTAGAGTCCCAGTTCCAACAGGGGTTTAATTACAGGGGGGTTCGGTTTTACCAAGAGTAGAGTGATCATAATCTACCTTTGGCATTACATAAACAAGTTCATGCTCAGTCTTGTATCTATTGGGGGTATTATTGTGTGTGTGTGTGTGTGTGTGTGTGTGTGTGTGTGTGTGTGTGTGTGTGTGTGTGTGTGTGTGTGTGTGTGTGTGTGTGTGTGTGTGTGTGTGTGTTCATGTCTACAATAATAGTATCAGACTAGTTGTGTATTCACTTATGGTCCATAGAAAATCACCTGTGCTGTCTACTGCAGTACGTTTGCAAGTCAACTGTACTTCAACTGTGGTCATTTTGCAGATAGACTGCAATACTACTGTAGTCATATTCTGTTACTGTAACTTCATAACTACAATATTTTTTATTTTAGAGGAGAATTGAAAATATAAAAAATATAGCAGGCAAAAGGAACCCCAGCAAGACGCATTATTCCCTGTGTAACACTCAGGCCTTTCGCCTTGAAGGGTTTCTAGCATTGGCGACTGTTCTTTGTGACAGAGGTGTAAGTGCTGTAGGACCCGCTACTGGTGAACGTCTTTCGGCGTCTAATGCTGCGTTCAAGGACCAGTCGGAAACTTGAAAACTCAGACAAACCCGGAATTGTTACTGGTTGAACGCGGCACGCGTATAACTACAACCAGTTAGCAAGTCGGACATTTAAGTGTTTCCTAGTTCCGAATAGCACGTGAACGCGGCAAATGTATAGGCTGCTCTTCGGAATTAGGTAGGCTAAAATAACCGCGGTCGTAATCCTTGTGAAATGCTAAATGTTGACCACGAAAAACGCATTGTTTTTAGGCTATTTATTTGTGTGGTTTCATCTACGCTGTTCTATGGCGTATGAAAGTTTTCGATTAACCGTACCAACTGAAACCTGATTATTATAAATGATTAACCCAGTAATTCTAAAGTTCACCGTTTTACATCCGTCCGCATATGCTCACAACTATTTGTGTTGCCCGTGAGGTGTGTTATGAAAGGCATGTTGTGGAGATCCGTCTCTACATTCATTGTAAGCTATCATACCAGGTACAAGTACGTTTTTTTCACTAACTACTTTTGCACTTGATAGGAAAGCTAAGCAACTGTCCTCGTTGTGTATCGTTAATGGCCAAATGCGAACTGTTACAGATATTAATAGTGTAGCAACAGCGGCCACACTAGTCCAAAAATCATTGCAAACTACGCCTCTAGCCTAATAGTGTAGGTTCAGCGACTACACTGTAGCCCAAAAAATAATTGCAAGCTACGCCTCTATCTAGCTCTGCATCTTGATTGCATAAAAGGATGCAAAAATGGGACTTGTGTCTTCTGACTAGGCTATTGCATATCCGTTGTAAACGGTGAAATTCCTCCTTGTGTTGAACATGTGCCTTTGCTCTCTCTGTCCCTCAACCTATATGAATCCTGGAAAGGTTACATGAGAGACCGTAAAAAGCAGGGTTATATAGGTACTTGACTATCATCACTATCTCACTAGACACACGTAACAACCAAAGGCAGTGGTAACATGACAGTTGCAGTTTGAGTAACCCAGCTGACAACAGAAAAAGCAATGTAATGTCCAAATCAAATGTATTTATATAGCCCTTCGTACATCAGCTGATATCTCAAAGTGCTGTACAGAAACCCAGCCTAAAACCCCAAACAGCAAGCAATGCAAGTGTAGAAGCACGGTGTCTTTCCTAGGCACTAAGTCTAGGCAGTAAATCGGGGAGGCATTATAGCCTAGTGGATCGAATCCTGGAGCTGACGAGCAATGTTGCCAACTCCAACAGTAAGGAAAGTAGCTATTGGTTGTCCTAAAAGTCGCTCGAAGTCGCCAAATGACGTCATTGCCTAATTTGCATAATTGGCCATGTGCATGTAATTGTGATGGACGCTGTAGGAGAGACAAAAAGTGAGTAAAAAACACCCTAAATAGTTTATTTGTAGTTCTAAACATTTCTTCTGTTTTTTTGATGTCACAATTCCAACCCTCCTTTTTTTTATCCTGGCAAAGAGACACTGACGGAGTTACTTCGTTTTTAAATGTTTATTTTATTTACATTTAGGGCGGGGTCAGCCGCAGCGGCTTCCCGCATGCGCGATTCATTTGCAGTCTGGATGTGGAGGGGTGAACATCTCCTGCTCTGACTGCAGCTGGGAGGGACTGGTGCGAGAGGACTGGGCCGCCTGTGATTGCTTTGGGACTCCTGGTAGAACCCGCTGCTCGTTGAGAAGAGTAAGAACGATACATGCTTTCACGTCAGAGTCCCAATAACACCAGAAAAAGTCGCTAGATTTGGCGCTAGTCTCTTTTTTGAAAATGTGTTGCTAGAGGGGTCTGAATACTCGCTAAATATAGCGACAAAGTCGCTAAGTTGGCAACATTGCTGACAAGGTACAAATCTGTCGTTCTGCCATTGAACAAGGCAGTTAACCCACTGTTCCCCGGTAGGCCGTCATTGTAAATAATAATTTGTTCTTAACTGGCTTGCCTAGTTCAATAAAGGTTAAGTAAATCATTTTTTTGAAAGTATGCCATGGTTCGTTAGACAAAGCCTATTGGAAAATGAAGGGCTTTATAATTATTAAAGATCATGTTCTGACTGATATTTTCTCATAAGAACTTATAGGCCTGTGTTAATATTATAATATTTGCCATTTAGCAGACGCTTTTATCAAAAAAGGGACTTACAGTCACAGGTGCATGTACAAACACGTACAAACACCTTCTAGACCTTGTCTGCGTCACAAATGGCACCTTATTTCCTACATAGTGCGCCACTTTTGAATAAGGTGCCATTTGGAACGTAGACCTTGTGTAGCCTGAGGAAGTCAGATAGCAGACACACACCCGACACAGGGCGGGCCATGAGAAGGGAGGTACAGATAAGTTACGCAGGCAGGCCCAACCGTCAGAGAAGCGCCCCACTAATAAGGTTGTTGGTCTCTCCATCGCAGGCCGCAGAGATGTAAGCACTCATGTTAACCCTCTCTCTCTCTCTCTCCCATTCTGTAGCCAAATTTGTATCTTTACTTTGTTTTCCCACTAATGGCTCCTCAATGGTCATTCATCTTCACTGTTAGAGATGCAAGCTCCCTGCCATCTCTCTATCTCACTAACTCTAGCCTAATTCATGTTTTTCCCATCTGTAGGAGTGTGTGCCTTATTATCATCCATCCCCTCTCTGTAGGAGTGTGTGTGTATCTCTACTGGATCCCGTCATGTCGACCCAACCTGCTCCGGAGCAGGGAGGTGTGTTGCTGAACAGTGGCCTGCACATGAAGAGCAAGAAGGGTCTGGAGGCCGGGAAGGTGGAAGGCCTGCAGGCCCGGGGCCAGTGGGCCAGCAAGGCAGAGTTCCTGCTGGCTGTGGCGGGACAGATCATAGGCCTGGGCAACGTGTGGAGATTCCCCTACCTGTGCTACAAGAACGGAGGAGGTGAGAAACTACGTTTTCAAATCAAATGTATTTATATAGCCCTTCGTACATCAGCTGATATCTCAAAGTGCTGTACAGAAACCCAGCCTAAAACCCCAAACAGCAAGCAATGCAGGTGTAGAAGCACGGTGGCTAGGAAAAACTCCCCAGAAAGGCCAAAACATAGGAAGAAACCTAGAGAGGAAGAAACCTAGAGAGGAACCAGGCTATGTGGGGTGGCAGTCCTCTTCTGGCTGTGCCGGGTGGAGATTATAACAGAACATGGCCAAGATGTTTTGAAGGAAAGACGTTACCACAGATGTCAGAGCTAACTGTACTCTTTTTAATCATAACATCAACGGAACAATACAGAAAATGGGCGCCGTAAAATAACCCTAGGGTCAACCACTGTAAGAATGACATCTCACGTGACTTCCTACTGTACAGACATAACACTATGTAGACCTTATCTTGGAACCCAGAGTTAAATGTTAGGGTAAGAGTCTGTCACGAGACTAAAGTAGACCTACATGTACAGTTGGTATGATAAGTGTTCACCCACCTTGGATTTTTTCACATTATGTTGCGTTACAAAGTGGGATGGAAATGGATTTAATTGTGATTTTATTTTTTGCAAGTGATCGACACAAAATATTCCACAATGTTAGTGGAAATAAAATTCCATTGATTTTTTTTTTTACAAATTAATACAAATTAAATAACTAAAATATAGTTGTTGCATAAGTATTCACCCTCTTTTGTTTAGGCAAACCTAAATTAGTTCAGTAGTAAAATTTGACTTAATAAGTTCCATGGACTCACACTGTGTGAAATAATAGGTGTTGACATTATGTTTTTATGACTACCCCTTCCTTCCTTCCTTCCTCTGTCTCCCATACTGTGGGGCAAAAAAGTATTTAGTCAGCCACCAATTGTGCAAGTTCTCCCACTTAAAAAGATGAGAGGCCTGTAATTTTCATCATAGGTACACTTAAACTATGACAGACAAAATGCGAAGAAAAAAATCCAGAAAATCACGTTGTAGGATTTTTAATTAATTTATTTGCAAATTATGGTGGAAAATAAGTATTTGGTCAATAACAAAAGTTTATCTCAATACTTTGTTTTATACCCTTTGTTGGCAATGACAAGAGGTCAAACGTTTTCTGTAAGTCTTCACAAGGTTTTCACAAACTGTTGCTGGTATTTTGGCCCATTCCTCCATGCAGATCTCCTCTAGAGCAGTGATGTTTTGGGGCTGTTGCTGGGCAACACAGACTTTCCACTCCCTCCAAAGATTTTCTATGGGGTTGAGATCTGGAGACTGGCTAGGCCATTCCAGGACCTTGAAATGCTTCTTACGAAGCCACTCCTTTGTTGCCCGGTCGGTGTGTTTGGGATCATTGTCATGCTGAAAGACCCAGCCACGTTTATCTTCAATGCCCTTGCTGATGGAAGGAGGTTTTCACTCAAAATCTCACGATACATGGCCCCATTAATTCTATCTTTTACACGGATCAGTCGTCCTGGTCCCTTTGCAGTAAAACAGCCCCAAAGCTTGATGTTTCCACCCCCATGCTTCACAGTAGGTATGGTGTTCTTTGGATGCAACTCAGCATTCTTTGTCCTCCAAACACGACGAGTTGAGTTTTTACCAAAAGGTTCTATTTTGGTTTCATCTGACCATATGACATTCTCCCAATCTTCTTCTGGATCATCCTAATGCTCTCTAGCAAACTTCAGACGGGCCTGGACATGTACTGGCTTAAGCAGGGGGACACGTCTGGCACTGCAGGATTTGAGTCCCTGGCGGCATAGTGTGTTACTGATGGTAAGCTTTGTTACTTTGGTCCCAGCTCTCTGCAGGTCATTCACTAGGTCCCCCCGTGTGGTTCTGGGATTTTTGCTCACCGTTCTTGTGATCATTTTGACCCCACATGGGTGAGATCTTGCGTGGAGCCCCAGATCGAGGGAGATTATCAGTGGTCTTGTATGTCTTCCATTTCCTAATAATTGCTCCCACAGTTGATTTCTTCAAACCAAGCTGCTTACCTATTGCAGATTCAGTCTTCCCAGCCTGGTGCAGGTCTACAATTTTGTTTCTGGTGTCCTTTGACAGCTCGTTGGTCTTGGCCATAGTGGAGTTTGGAGTGTGACTGTTTGAGGTTGTGGACAGGTGTCTTTTATACTGATAACAAGTTCAAACAGGTGCCATTAATACAGGTAACGAGTGGAGGACAGAGGAGCCTCTTAAAGAAGTTGTTACAGGTCTGTGAGAGCTAGAAATCTTGTTTGTAGGTGACCAAATATTTATTTTCCACCATAATTTGCAAATCAATTCATAAAAAATCCTACAATGTGATTTTTCTGGATTTTTTTTCTCATTTTGTCTGTCATAGTTGAAGTCTACCTTTGATGAAAATTACAGGCCTCTCATATTTTTAAGTGGGAGAACTTGCACAATTGGTGGCTGACTAAATACTTTTTTGATCACTGTATATTATATGTCTCTTTATCTCTGTTCATCCATCCCCCTCTCTCTCTCTCTAAGGTGTGTTCTTTGTGCCCTACCTGTTGTTTCTGGTTCTGTGTGGTGTTCCTCTCTTCCTGATGGAGACCTCTCTGGGTCAGTATACCAGCCTGGGAGGGGTCAGTGCCTGGAGGAGCATCTGCCCACTGTTCGGAGGTACAAACACACACCACCCCAAGGTATACATCCACGCACAAATAGGGCTGTTGCAGTGACCGTATTACCTTCACAACAGCGGTCACGAATCACGACTGCAGTCAAATTCCATGTGACTATTTAGTCACTGTAATTAGGCTTCTCCGAGCTCTGATGCTGCTGATGGACATTAGTAACCTACCAAAGTTGCTAACTGCTGGGTATTCAGCACTCTATTGTCCCTCTAATCACTCTGACAGCAATGCAAATGTCATTGCAAATCGAATCAAACATAATGAGAGCCAATGAGCTGATGTTGCGCAACATTTTTATAGGCTATGCAATTGTGTGAGAAAACAGAGTGATGGCCTCTATTAAAAAGAGGAGGCTCCCATCAGCTTTCTAATGGCTTGGCCTACTATATTTATTTCTCAACTTTCCTAATATTAAGCACATTGCTTCTCTTCACAACAGGAGTATAGCCTACCTGGCTGGCATGAAAATGAACCATGGGAAATGCATCCTCCATTCACTATTTAATTGGATAGATGACATGTATTTTTTCCCCCTGCCCCTGTTTCAAGACAGGTGGATGATAATGGTCCATTCTAAAGAAAAAGCGTATATTATTTAGTATATGTAAAGATAAGATTAAATCATGACTAGTCTGATGGGTGACAATATTAGCCTATCACTTGTGAATGATGCCCAGGCAAGAAACAGCGCATTCCTTTTAATTTGTGACGTTTTGTTCAAATCATAGTCACACACCTCATGTAGCCTATCCCATAGCCTATCCCCCTATATATTTTAATAAGGTTTGTATCACAACTAAAGTGGCCAAATAAATTAAGCACACTAATGCGATTTACAAGAGGTGTAGAGTAGAGGTCGACCGATTATGATTTTTCAACGCTAATACCGATTATTGGAGGGCCAAAAAAAGGCGATACTGATTAATCGGCCGATTTAAAAAAAATAAAAAAAATAAAATAAAAAAAAATTATAATAAAAAAAAAAAATTATACATTTTTTTAATATATGTATTTATTTGTAATAATGACAATTCCGACAATACTGAATGAACACTTATTTTAACTTAATATAATACATCAATAAAAATCAATTTAGCCTCAAATAAATTATGAAACATGTTCAATTTGGTTTAAATAATGCAAAAACAAAGTGTTGGAGAAGTAAAAGTGCAATATGTGCCATGTAAAAAAAAAGCTAAAACAAAGTGTTGGAGAAGTAAAAGTGCAATATGTGCCATGTAAAAAAAAAAAAGCTAACGTTTGAGTTCCTTGCTCAGAACATGAGAACATATGAAAGCTGGTGGTTCCTTTTAACATGATACCTCAATATTCCAAGGTACGAGGTTTTAGGTTGTAGTTAATATAGTATTTTATAGGACTATTTCTCTCTATACCATCTGTATTTCATATACCTTTGACTATTGGATGTTCTTATAGGCACTTTAGTATTGCCAGTGTAACAGTATAACTTCCGTCCCTCTCCTCACCGCTACCTGGGCTCGAACCAGGAACACATCCACAACAGCCACCCTCAAAGCAGCGTTACCCATCGCTCCACAAAAGCCGAGGCCCTTGCAGAGCAAGGGGAATAACTACTCCAAGACTCAGAGCGAGTGACGTTTGAAACGCTATTAGCGCGCACCCTGCTAACTAGCTAGCCATTTCACATCGGTTACACCAGCCATTAGGCTGATAGGCTTGAAGTCATAAACAGCACTGTGCTTGCGAAGAGCTGCTTGAAAAACGCACAAAAGTGCTGTTTGAATGAATGCTTACAAGCCTGCTGCTGCCTAACATCGCTCAGTCAGACTGCTCTGTCAAATCATAGACTTAATTATAACATAATAACACAGAAATACGAGCCGTTGGTCATTAATATGGTGGAATCCGGAAACTATCATTTCGAAAAAGAAAAAAAACGTTTATTATTTCAGTGAAATACGGAACCGTTCCATATTTTATCTAACGGATGGCATCCGTAAGTCTAAATATTACTGTTACATTGTACAACCTTCAATGTTATGTCATAATTAGGTAAAATTCTGACAATTTAGTTCGCAATGAGCCAGGCTGCCCAAACTGTTGCATACACCCTGACTCTGCGTGCAATGAACGCAAGAGAAGTGACACAATTTCACCTGGTTAATATTGCTTGCTAACCTGGATTTCTTTTAGCTAAATATGCAGGTTTAAAAATATATACTTCTGTGTATTGATTTTAAGAAAGGCATTGGTGTTTATGGTTAGGTACAGTCGTGCAACAATTGTGCTTTTTTAACAAATGCGCTTTTGTTAAATCATCCCCCAGCGTTGCATCGATTATATACAACGCAGGACACGCTAGATAAACTAGTAATATCATCAACCATGTGTAGTTAATACATGCAAGTATTATGTAGAAATTAGTTTAAGATCTTCAATTAATCCATTTTAGTTTGTGACCCCCTACAACCCCCGTTCTCCAATGGGAATGGCGCCTCACCAAATGATTTTGTTTTACAAAAGTTGTTCCCTCTTAAATATTAGTGACTAACACTGGTCTAAACTGTTCCACCTGGGGCATGTTCATGAGGGAACACCATAGTGAAACTTTTTTTTTGTGCCGTTCTGTCCCGTTTCGTAACCTGGGTACTAGTCTGTTTGTGCCATCATGCCACGCCTTGCCACTCCTTGTCATGCCAAACATGTTTTACATGACAGGGAGGGGCATGATGGCTCAAATAGACTGGTACCCCGGCTCTGCCTACTGAACACAACCTGGGTGTGGTACTTTCTACAGGTGCAGCCAGATGACTAGCTTCTTAGCAAAGCCACCTGGTCGACACATTGTAAACGTAATCTATCTTGTAAACGAGCTGGTGTTAGAACTCTCTGCCTCTGGATAGCTTTCCGGTTCACGTAAACATGCCTCTTCCTCCTCCTCCTCTCCCCCTCATACAGACAGCTGCTGTTCTCTGTCCATATGGCCAACAGCTGCACAGACACACTTACATGCTCGTACACACACACACACACACACACATACAGTGCATTCGGAAGGTTTTCACACCCCTTCCCTTTTTCCACATTTTGTTACGTTACAGCCTTATTCTAAAATGTATTAAATAAATAAAAATCCTCATCAATCTACACACAATACCTCATAATGATGAAGCAAAAACAGGTTATTAGACATTTTTACTAATGTATGGAAAAAAAACCAATAGTAATACTTTATATACATAAGTATTCAGACCCTTTGCTATGAGACTCGAAATTGAGCCCAGGTGCATCCTGTTTCCATTGATCATCCTAGAGATGTTTCTACAATTTGATTGGAGTCCACCTGTGGTACATTTAGTTGAATGGACATGTGGAAAGGCACACACCTCTCTATATAAGGTCCCACAGTTGACAGTGCATGTCAGAGCAAAAACCAAGCCATGAGGTCGAAGCAACTGTCCGTAGAGCTCAGAGACAGGATTGTGTCAAGGAACACATCTGGGGAAGGGTACCAAAACATTTCTGCAACATTGAAGGTCCCCAAGAACACAGTGGCTTCCATCATTCTTAAATGGAAGAAGTGTGGAACCACCAAGACTCTTCCTAGAGCTGGCCGCCCAGCCAAACTGAGCAATCAGGGGAGAAGGGCCTTGGTCATGGAGGTGACCAAGAACCAGATGCTGTGCAGTGCTGCTCTCCATCCAACCTGGACTCCACAAATACAGGTGTGCCAAGCTTGTAGCGTCATACCCAAGAAGACTCAAGGCTGTAATTTTCATGCTCTTTTAGTGTGTCCTAAATATTAAGGGTGAAATCTTATCTTAAAAGCTATGCAAATGTATGTGCCCGTTTACCTGTACCCTTGTAAATCCATGATCTACATGGGAGTTAAAGTTTTGTGTGTCTGTTTTTAGCGTTTTTATCAAGCGGTTAGTAACGACCACTCAAGGTGATTGGTTAAAAGCCAAGTTGAGCGTTGTTCACGAAATAGCACAGGGAATGCACACCTAACGGTTTTATTTGAATCATAGCTGCGTATCCATTAGAATGTATTAGTGTTTTTTTCCCCCTGTGCCTGCGTGTTGTCTGTGTGCCTCTGCCTGTGTTTGAGTGTGTAGGTTTTGTTTGTCTGTGTGTGTGTGTTTTGTTTTCTTAGTGCCTGTGGGTGTGTAACTACATTTATTCATGCAGTAAAGGTCTGACAAAGTTTTAGACACTTTTGGTACTTTTGTATCCATGAGAGTCCATGTGACTTTAAAAAAAAAAAGTTTTAATCCTTGATTGTAATGTTTTATTCATTTATTTAACCAGGTTAGTTTCAAGAGAGACCTGGACCTGGAATGTGATTTGTAGATCTAAATAAAGTATTTGGAATGTGTTTCCACAGGTCTGGGCTTTGCCAGTCAGGTGATGATCCTCCACGGGTGTGTGTATTACATTGTGGTCCTGGCCTGGGCTCTCTTCTACCTGGTCCACAGCTTCCAGTCAGAGCTGCCCTGGGCCCACTGCAACAACACCTGGAACACAGGTACACCATGTACCGATACCATTTTCACACTACTGAGTCAAACTGAGCCAAGCTGTACTCGGCTGGCCTGTTTATGCATACAAAAATATTTGCTGGAACCATACTGGAAGATGGGGATGTTGATGGGGATGTTGATGGGTTATCTTATTTTCAGAGGTAATATCAAATAGGCCTACATATATCAAATAGGCCTACATATGTCAAATAGGCCTACATATGTCAAATAGGCCTACATATGTCAACTAGTGTCAAATATTTGAACGCATTGGAGATGTGTTTGATTAGGTTGGTGTTTGCATTTTTGGGACTATTCCAATGGTTCCATTGTACCAGAAAAACTAAATCAGCTCAATCAGCTCATGGCCAAGACTAAAGAGCCCTCCAATGATGTCAGGGAAAAGATTGTAGACCTACACAATGGGCTTTGCTGCAGGAGGGCCTGGTGCCCTTCACAAATAGGGAAAAACTGTAAACCAGTTTTTTTTTTTTTTTTTTTGGAAGAGAAAGAGGTATGGGATGATTATGAGTCGAGTTGAGCTAAGGTGAGTTTAGTTGAGCCTCTAGTGACTCCCCATCCCGCATGCGGGAGCATAATCATCGCCTGACACTAATTAGCATAACGCAACGGACATAAATATCCCTAGAAAATATTCCTATTCATGAAAATCACAAATTAAATATATTGAGACACAGCTTAGCCTTTTGTTAATCACCCTGTCATCTCAGATTTTCAAAATATGCTTTCCAGCCAAAGCTAGGCAAGCATTTGTGTAAGTTTATCAATAGCATAGCATTTTGTCCAGCTAGCAGCAGGTAACTTGGTCACTGAAATCAGAAAAGTGTAACGGATGTGAAACGGCTAGCTTAGTTGGCGGTGCGCACTAAATAGCGTTTCAATCGGTGACGTCACTTGCTCTGAGACCTTGAAGTAGTGGTTCCCCTTGATCTGCAAAGGCCGCAGCTTTTGTGGAGTGATGGGTAACGATGCTTCGTGGGTGTCAGTTGTTGATGTGTGAAGAGGGTCCCTGGTTCGCGCCCGGGTATGGGCGAGGGGACGGTCTAAAGTTATACTGTTACAAAAGCAATCAAATTAAATCGTTTACCTTTGATGAGCTTTGGATGTTTTCACTCACGAGACTCCCAGTTAGATAGCAAATGTTACTTTTTTCCCCAAAAAAATATTTTTGTAGGCGAAATAGCTCCGTTTGTTCTTCACGTTTGGCTGAGAAATCGCCAGGAAATTGCAGTCACGAAAACAGCGAAGAATATTCCAAATTAGCTCCAGAATATCGACAGAAACATGGCAAACGTTGTTTATAATCAATCCTCAAGGTGTTTTTCAAGTATCCATTCGATAATATATCCATCGGGACAATTAGTTTTTCAGTAGGACCGATTGGAGTAATGGCTACCTCTTGTTTTTTACACGAGAATCTCTGGCAGCATCAGGTGACCACTTGCGCAATGTAGCCGCTTACGGGTATTCTTCAACGTAAATGCGTAAAACTACGTCACAATGCTGTAGACACCTTCCGGAATACGGAGAAAGAGTAATCTGGTTGATAGCCCATTCATTGGAACGCAGCGCTTTCAAAACATGGGGCACTTCCGGATTGGAATTTTCTCTGGCTTTTGCCTGCAACATCAGTTCTGTTATACTCACAGACAATATGTTTACAGTTTTGGAAACGTTAGACTGTTTTCTATCCTAAACTGTCAATTATATGCATATTCTAGCATTTCGTCCTGACAAAATATCCCGTTTACTACGGGAACGTTTAAAAAAAAATGAAAATACTGCCCCCTAGTCACATCATTAAGGTGACCGTGTGTTGAAGTTCTGTCTGTCTTGTAGATACCTGTGTGTTGTTTGACTGTCAGAACCTAACCTCTGGGACCGGCCTACCAGAGAACGCTACCTCGCCTGTCATCGAGTTCTGGGAGTGAGTCTCGCCCACGTTCCTTACAACACGACTGCATTTTGTTTCCTTAGAAATGAAGTAAAGGGGCATTATATGCAGCTTTTTGGCTGGCATTTTAAAATGTGAGGTATTAACAATGTCGTGTCCGTGACTTGCCAAAGTCCGTATTAGGGGACATAGAGAAGACTGGAGATAATGTAGATGAGGTAGGGCCACATTTCCAACAGGGGTTTGGGTTTAAGGGGGTTCAGTTTTACCAAGAGTAGAGTGATCATAATCTACCTTTGGCATTACAGTGGCTTTAAACAGGTTCATGTTTAGCCTTGTATCTATTTGGGGGTATTATTAATTGTGTGTGTCCGTCCAGGCGGGAGGTCCTGCAGCTGTCCAGTGGACCAGATGAGCTGGGGCCAGTCAGCTGGAGGCTGGCTCTGTGTCTGCTGCTAGTCTGGGTCGTCTGCTACTTCTGTGTGTGGAAGGGGGTCAAATCCACTGGCAAGGTGAGCACAAATACACATACATACCGTGGGGTCTGAAATTATTGACACCCTTGACAGAGATTAGCAAAAAAAATGATGTATAGAATAAATAATTAAAATACTGATCTATATTGTATTACATTTTTTGGGGGGGAATTATAATATTTTATACTAACTTAATTGCTGAGAGGAAAACTATTTTGTTTACCAAGTAATATTTTCTCTGCAAAAAGGTAGCAAAACCATTCAATACCTCACCTGGCGAAAGGATACCACCAATGGGGATTTTTCTAAAATGTTTTATGAGATTGGAGAATACATTGGGAGGGATCTGAGACCATTCCTTCATACAGAATCTTTCCAGACACTTGATGTCCTTTGTGTGCTCTTATTGACTGCCGTCTTCCATTGAAACCACAGGTATTCAATGGTGTTCAAGTCCTGAGACCATTGCAAAATGTTAATTTTGTGGTCAATGAACCATTTCTTCGTGGATTGATGTGTGCTTATATATACAGTACCAGTCAAAAGTTTAGACACACCTACTCATTGAAGGGTTTTTCTTTATTTGTACTATTTTCTACATTGTAGAATAATAGTGAAGACATCAAAACTATGAAATAACACATGGAATCATGTAGTAACCCAAAAAGTGTTTTATTATGTATTTGAGATTCTTCAAAGTAGCCACCCTTTGCCTTGATGACAGCGTTGCACACTCTTAGCATTCTCTCAACCAGCTTCACCTGGAATGCTTTTCCAGCAGTCTTGAAGGAGTTCCCACATATGCTGAGCATTTGTTGGCTGCTTTTCCTTCACTCTGCAGTCCAACTCATTCCTAAACATCTCAATTGGTTTGAGGTTGGGTGATTGTGGAGGTCAGGTCATCTGATGCAACACTCCATCACTCTCCGTTCTTTGTCAAATAGCCCTTACACACCCTGGAGGTGGGTTGGGTCATTGTCCTGTTGAAAACGAATGATAGTCCTACTAAGCGCAAACCAGATGGGATGGCGAATCGCCGCAGAATGCTGTGGTAGCCATGCTGGTTAAGTGTGCCTTGAATTCAAAATAAATGAATGACAGTGTCACCAACAAAGCACCCCCACACCATCGCTCCTCCTGCTCCATGCTTCACGGTGGCTACCACACATGCGCAGAACCTCCGTTCACCTACTCTGCAACTCTGAAAGACACAGCGGTTGGAACCAAAAATCGCAAATTTGGACTCATCAGACGAAAGGACTGAATTGATTGCAAATAAATTCATTAAAAATCCTACAATGTGATTTTCTGGATTTTTTTCTAATTTTGTCTGTCATTGTTGAAGTGTACCTATGATGAAAATGACAGGCCTCTCTCATCTTTTAAGTGGGAGAACTTGCACAATATATATATATATATATACGCCTCCCACACCAACCCTCAAACACACCCCTCAGCAATTCCAGACTCAGATACCGCATAGAAAGGCTTGACCAAACTGATTTTCAGCAACCACCTCAAGAAAACACTCACCAATGAGCTTGACCAAAAGCCATCACACACAACACCCATTCTGGCTAAATTGTATGGTTTTCATCCACTCCTTCTAATCAGGGACTGATTCAGACCTGGAACACCAGGTGAGTGCAATTAACTACCAGGTGGAAACCAAAATCAGAAGTGTTTCAGCCCTCCAGAACCGAAATTGAACAACCCTGCTCGACCAACAGTAATCATAGCCTCAATTTTGAATATAGTTGCAGAGAGACCCTGTAACCCTAGATACAGATCATTCAGGTGAGAAAAAATATCACCCAGATAGGCCAGTCATGTGAGAAACTCGTCATCATGCAAGAGGTCAGACAAGTGAAAATTAGGGTCAGTAAAGTGAACTTTAAGCTCGTCTCACAATTCAAAATAACGTGTCAATACTTTTCCCCTTGATAACCAGCGCACTTCTTTATGTTGTAAAAGCGTTTACATGGTCGCTGCCCATATCATTGCATAATGCAGAAAATACACGAGAGTTCAGGGGCCTGGCTTGAACAAAGTTAGTCATTTTCACTGTAGTGTCCAAAACGTCTTTCAAGCTGTCAGGCATTCCCTTGTCAGCAAGAGCCTTTCGGTGGATGCAGCAGTGTACCCAAGTGGCGTCGGGACCAACTGCTTGCATGTTTATTACCACTCTACTATGTCTCCCTGTCATGGCTTTTGCACCATCAGTACAGATACCAACATGTCTTGACCACCGAAGTCCATTTGATGTCACAAACTATCCAGTACTTAGAAATATCCTCTGTTGTCCTGGTTTCCAGTGGTTTGCAGAAGAGGATGTCTTCCTTAATTGACCCCCCCATAAACGTAACGGACATATACCAGAAGCTGTGCCAGGCCCGCCACGTCTGACTCATTCAGCTGTAGTGCATATAATTCACTGGCTTGTATGCGAAGCAATAATAGTTTCAAAACATCTCCTACCATGTTACTGATGCATTTTGAAAAAGGTGTTGTTTGATGAAATCATTGTCTGTATAATTTTTTGGGCCTTTTCCCCCAGCATTGTCCCAGCCATATGCGCAGCAGCAGGAATAATGAAGTTCTCCGCAACAGGGCTTGCCTGTCCAAGCCACTCGGGTAGATCACCTTACAAGATGCTTTTAGCCCCTTCTTATTAATGGTATCTGGTGCTTTTACTACTCGAAAGTCATCTTTATTCTCGCTCAAACTCCAGTGGCTTATTTTTTTTAAATTGTCATGTTTCATTTCTAAACGTCTTCGCAAGAGTGAACGTTTCCCTTGAGAGGGTTAATGTGATTGGATGTTAATTATTTGACTAGGCTACCTGTATTTGACATTGTGTTGTTATTTCACTGAACACTAGATGGTTTAATTTTATATTTGGCAGTGCAACGAGGCTACTCAGGCGAGAAAAAATCCTCACACAAAATGTATAGCCCCGTCGGAAGAAATGTGCTGTTTGAAAATGCGAATCACATTTTTATTTGGCGTACCCCCGACGGCATTGCGTGTGCCCCTGGGGGTACCCCAGTTTGGGAATACCTGGGTATACCCCAGTTTGGGTATACCTGATATAGAAGATGAACTTGGCAAAAAAATAAACGTCATCTCACTGTCAACTGCATTTATTTTCAGCAACTTAACATGTTATGTTCATACAAATACTAAAACAAGATTCAACAACTGAGATACAAACTCAACAAGTTCCACAGACATGTGACAATCAGAAATGGAATAATGTGTCCCTGAACAAAGGGGGGGTCAAAAATAAAAGTAACAGTCAGTATCTGGTGTGGCCACCAGCTGCATTAAGTACTGCAGTGCATCTCCTCATGGACTGCACCAGATTTACCAGTTCTTACTGTGAGATGTTACCCCACTCTTCCACCAAGGCACCTGCCAAGTTCCCAGACATTTCTGGGGGGAATGGCCCTAGCCCTCACCCTCCGATCCAACAGGTCCCAGGTGTGCTCAATGGGATTGAGATCCGGGCTCTTCACTGGCCATGGCAGAACACTGACATTCCTGTCTCGCAGAGAACGAGCAGTATGGCTGGTGACATTGTCATGTCAGGATGAACCTGCAGGAAGGGTACCACATGAGGGAGGAGGATGTCTCCTTGTAACGCACAGCGTTGAGATTGCCTGCAATGACAACAAGCTCAGTCCGGTGATGCTGTGACACACTGCCCCAGACCATGACGGACCCTCCACCTCTAAATCGATCCCGCTCCAGAGTACAGACCTCGGTGTAACCTTCATTTCTTCAACGTTGAACGCAAATCCTGCCATCACACCTGAGAGAAAACCGCCACTCATCAGTAAAGAGCACTTTTTGCCAGTCCTGTCTGGTCCAGCGACGGTGGGTTTGTGCCCACCGGCAATGTTGTTGCCAGTGATGTCTGGTGAGGACCTGCCTTACAACAGGCCTACAAGCCAACAGTCCAGCCTCTCTCAGCCTACTGCGGACAGTCTGAGCACTGATGGCGGGATTGTGCGTTCATGGTGCATCTCGGGCAGTTGTTGTTGCCACCCTGTACCTGTCCCACAGGTGTGATGTTCGGATGTACCGATCCTGTTGATACACGTGGTCTGCCACTGCGAGGATGATCAGCTGTCCGTCCTGTGTCCCTGTAGCGCTGTCTTAGGTGTCTCACTGTACAGACAATACAATTTATTGCCCTGGTCACATCTGCAGTCCTCATGCCTCCTTGCAGCATGCCTAAGGCACATTCACACAGATGAGCAGGGACCCTGGGCATCTTTCTTTTGGTGTTTTTCAGAGTCAGTAGAAAGACCTCTTTTTAGTTTCCTAAGTTTTAATAACTGTGACCTTAATTGCGTACCGTCTGTAAGCTGTTAGTGTCTTCACCACCGTTCCACAGGTGCATGTTTCATTAATTGTTTGTGGTTCATTGAACAAGCATGGGAAACCATATTTAAACCCTTTACAATGAAAATCTTTGAAGTTATTTGGATTTTTACGAATTATCTTTGAATGACAGGGTCCTGAAAAGGGGACATTTATTTTTTTTGCTTAGTTTAGAAGGTATTATAGCATTTTCGAATGAATTGAAATGTACAGTATAGATGTGGTTGACATAAGGTATCATAGATGTACAGTTACATATATGTGATTGATATAGAATCTAGATTCTAGAACTTATCACGCCATTTTCGGTTGGATTTCAGATATTATTGATCTAGAAGCTATCCTACTGTTGTTCCAGGTGGTCTACCTTACCGCCACGTTCCCCTACTTGATGCTGGCCATCCTGCTGGTACGTGGCATCACCCTGCCTGGAGCTGCCCAGGGGATCATCTACTATCTCAATCCCAACATCACCCGCCTGGCAGACCCACAGGTATGTGCGACCCACCCTCCTACCCGCCCACTACCCACACCCATACCCGCCAACATACTGGGTCTTTTTTTGATTAGGCACAAAACTGAACAAAACTGACTGAAACAGGGAGAGACTACCAGACCTTGTCCCATAAGAAAAGTTTACATTGTGAAACGTTTTAGAACGTTTTTCAATGTGTGCCCTAATAAACATGACCCTGGTAATTTCTGAGAGGATACTGATTGGACTGGCTGCTTTTTAGCCAGTCCCAAGCGCCCCTCTATTGGAGTAGGTCTAGTCTGAATCAGTCTATGTAGGGTGTCAACCCACTCGACCCAGAGTGGTTGAAAACCACTTTGGTGTTGACATTTCTCTTCCTTATGTTATAAACACATTTTACGAAGACAAATATGATTATTCGGCTTGGGCGACATACCAGTTGCGGTCGGTGCCATTTAAGATTAGGGAGGACGATTTAGTTCTTCTTTGAGCATGGCCTTATTTCTATTACAGCATATTGGATGACTGATGTTCCATTTACTCAACTCAATGTAACATAGGTTTAGGCTACTATATGAGACTTAAATTTGCTCTATACCCATCATGAGGTTGCTACAACCTAGCCTACAAGTGAAAGTTTATAACGTAGGTGCACAGGTTGAGAGTAATCAAGGTGACAGACAGTGACACATTCAATACCATCTTGCACCCTCTTGCCTGCATCAAGCTGATCTTGTGTGTAATCATTTGTCCAAACGGTTGCAAAACCTTCCACTTTGCAACTGAAACAAATTCAGCTCGGTTCATCCCTGTTTCATTGCGTTTTCTTCCATTTAGGAAACATTTTGCAACAGAATCTGCGGAATAAATATACCCCTGATCACCCGCGCAAACAGTTCACTTTCTTAGCAGCCATATACAGCATCATCACTTTCCTCATTGTATAAATCCTTCTCGCATCTATGCGCTCTCCTCCTCTCACTTTTTCCCTTTGCTAGTGGACTTCAGTGCACAACACAACAGCTGTCTGTGACCAAGTGAAAAAACCTCTCCAACCTTCATACCATAACCATTAACCACTACACTGCCTACATCGTTGTCACCATATTATCTAATGTCATAGTCAACATAGCTACTAGAACTGACTCATTAGTAAACCCACAATCGAATCCATATGTACAATCACACAGTACAGTGTACAGCAAGCTGTTTAGCAGTTACGCTGGCCAGCTCCGTTGGCAATAAATGAATATGACTAAAAGCTTACTTTCACTTGGAAGAGTTGCCGTGTTGGATAGCCTTAGCCAGCTAGCTAACATAAATTGCATTCGTCTCACTGTTTGATTCACGTTGTTGAGTATGCTAAATTAGCTGCATTAGCTAGCTAAGTAAGTGAAAGGTAAACTAAAGAGAAACCAATACAACAAAACATAGCTAGCTCTCCCTCTGCTGTGTCTCCTTTTAAATTTTGGGAATAAAGTGTTTTTTCAAAACTGTACAACTATTGTCGTTCTCTCTTTGAGTCAACTACTCACCACACACTATGTACAGCAGTGCTAGCTAGCTGTAGTTTATGCTTTCGGTACTAGATTCATTCTCTGATCCTTTGAGTGGATGGACATGTCAGTTCATGCTGCAAGAGCTCTGATAAGTTGAAGGACGTCCTCATAATTAGGGCTGTGGCGGTCATGAAATTTCGTCAGCCCGTGAATGTCAAGAAACTAATTGTCGGTCTCATGGTTATTGACCGTTAATTAACATCAACACATTTAGCATCTCCTGATTTCCCCTACAAGCCACTGATGCAGGCCTTTGGAACATCTACATTTTAATAACTCTAATAGATCCATGTAAAATAGCCTAAACCTTAACAATAAATTTATTGTATTTATTATTTATTTATTTAAAAAAATCGACAGGTCTAAAGAAACATGATATGAAGAAAACGTTGTCTATTTCAGAAGAAAATAATAGCACACTTGTCCATATGTTAGGTCCTCATTTTTATAAATGTATTTAACTACGCAAGTCAAATAAGAACAAATTCTTATTTACAATGTTGTCCAAGGAACAGTGTGTTAACTGCCTTGTTCAGGGGCAGAACAACAGATGTTTACCTTGTCAGCTCGGGGGATACAACCTTTCGGTTACCGGCCCAACACACTAACCACTAGGCTACCTCACCCTGATCGGGCTATGCCATATGGCTGTGGGCTACACTAGTTCATTTAGCACACAAGTTTTGGTTAGAATTCCATGCCATTATTTTATGGTATGAAGAATACAATTGAACATAGCTGAATAAAATAGAAAGGATATTTTCTCCAAATGATTTGAGTGCACACATGCGGCTATTCTGTGTTGTGCGGTTAGCAAAGAAACAGGTACTCCTATATGCTTAATTTAAGTTATCAATATAACTTTAGTTGTTCTACAAACACTGGGCTCTATGTTTTGGGTTTTTAATACATTGTAAGGCTACATGAAGCGTCTCTAATGATGATTTGAAAAAAGTAGCTTGAAGGCATGAGCTCTGCTTTGTTTTCTTTTGCGCAGGCTGTACACACTTCATCTGTCTCTCATTTTCAATTTGACAAGCACTTGATAATGTCTCGAATTTCCCGGCGGCAATTTTCCTATGAGAAAGGTTCAGAACTTTTGTGAAACAGTACAGTTGAAAAATATATGGCAAGTGGAAAACTGGATTGTGTTAAGAGGTAGATGGGAGGGGTTGAAGGATGGGAGTAAACCAAATTACTATTGTAAAATGCATTGTGTCCGTAAAATTCATATAGTATGTATAAGCTGGAAGTAGAATCCTAAGTGTTGTCCATTATTTGACTCCAATTAGGGGAGGGGTGTAAGGGTTAGGGGAATATAATAAAGGAAAGATATATACACAGTACCAGTCAAGAGTTTGAGTAGGTGTCCATTCAACAGTTTTCTTTATTTGTATTATATTCTACATTGTAGAATAATAGGGAAGACATACACTACCGTTCAAAAGTTTGGGGTCACTTAGAAATGTCTTTGTTTTCCATGAAAACATAAATGAAATTTAGTTGCAAAATGAATAGAGAATATAGTCGTTGACAAGGTTATAAATATTGATTTAAAAAAAAATTGAAATAGTAATTGTGTCCTTCAAACTTTGCCTTCGTCAAATAATCCTCCTTTTGCAGCAATTACAGCCTTGCAGACTTTAGGCATTCTAGTTGTCAATTTGTTGAGGTAATCTGAAGAGATTTCACCCCATGCTTCCCGAAGCACCTCCCACAAGTTGGATTGGCTTGATGGGCACTTATGTACCATACGGTCAAACTGCTCCCACAACAGCTCGATAGGGTTGAGATCCTGTGACTGTGCTGTCCACTCCATTATAGACAGAATACCAGCTACCTGCTTCTTCCCTAAATAGTTCTTGCATAGTTTGGATCTGTGCTTTGGGTCATTGTCCTGTTGTAGGAGGAAATTGGATCCAATTAAGTGCATTGCGTTGCAAAATGAAGTGACTTCTTCAAGATCTCTTTTACCCTGTACGAATCTCCCACTTTACCACCAGCAAAGCAGATGGCGTCAAGCACTCCTCCCGCATCTTTTCATTTTTTTTTCTGCGTCTCACAAATGTTCTTCTTTTGATCCGAGCACCTCAAACTTAGATTTGTCTGTCCATAACACTTTTTTTCCAATCTTTCTCTGTCCAGTGTCTGTTCTTTTGCCCATGTTAATATTTTATTTTTATTAGCCAGCCATGTAGCTTTTTCTTTGCAACTCTGCCTAGAAGGGCAGCATCCCGGAGTCGCCTCTTCACTGTTGACGTTGAGACGGGTAGTTTGTGGGTACAATTTAATGAAGCTGCCAGTTGAAGACTTGTGAGGCATCTGTTTCTCAAGCTAGAAACTATATTGTACTTGTCCTCTTGCTCAGGGCCTCCCACTCCTCTTTCTATTCTGGTTAGTGCCGGTTTGCGATGTTCTGTGAGGGGAGTAGTACACAGCGTTGTACGAGATCTAAAGTTTCTTGGCAATTTCTCGCATGGAATAGCATTCATTTTTCACAACAAGTATAGACTGACGAGTTTCACAAGAAAGGTCTTTGTTTCTGGCCATTTTGAGCCTGTACCGTTATTGCTGGACTATTAAGCGCACCTGAATATAAACCGCACCCACTGAATTATTAAAAAATATGTATTTTGTACATAAATAAGCCGATAAGCCGCAGATTCCTACCGGTACATTGAAACAAATGAACTTTACACAGCCTTTAAATGAAACACGGCTTGTAACAAAAATAAATGGGCTTTAACGAAACACGGATTGTAACAAAAATTAAAACAGTAGCCTACCAAGAAAGTCATTGGTCACTAACTTCCTCCTGTGCACTGAAACCGCTGAAGTTATCTCCTTCGGTGTCGGAGTTGAATAGCCTCAATTGCTTCATCCGATGTTGGTTCGTTTTCATTGTCGCTCTCGTCACTTTCATCCGGAGGCAAATACCCCGCTGAGCTCATGCTGCCCCTTCAACACGCAGTAGTCCAGCCTTTCGAAACCCGTTGATGATAGTGGATTTTTTGAACAATGCTCCACGCTGTCAGGACCCACTGGCAGACTTGACCATAATATGCTCTTCGCCTGCGGCCCGTTTTAGTGAAGGATTTCTCCCCACTTGTCATCCAAGCCTCCCACTGAACAAGGAGCGCCACCTTAAATGCACGATTTGCAAATACTTTGGGCCATCTGCTTTTCTTCCCTCTGAAAGCTTTTGTTGTCTTTCTGCACTGAGTCAGTTCCCCACGCTGCAGTTTCCAACGTCTTATCATCGACTCATTAAGGCCAAGCTCCCATGCAGCTGCTCTATTTCCTTTTCCAACAGCCAGATTTATCGCCTTCAACTTGAAAGCTGCATCATATGCATTTCTCTGTGTCTTTGCCATGATGAGGGTGACAAAATGACTACCGTAATCAGAATGATGAAGTTTGAGCGCGCTCGATTTACGTCACATTATGTGACGGTGCTCAGTTTTTTGGCGGCATGAATCTTGTGAAAGCGGGAAAAATCCATAAATTAGCTGCGTCATTGTATAAACCGCAAGGTTCAAAGTGTGGGAATAAAGTAGCGGCTTATAGTCTGGAATTTACGGTAATCGAACCCACAAATGCTGATGCTCCAAATACTCAACTAGTCTAAAGAAGGCCATTTTTATTGCTTCTTTAGTCAGGACAACAGTTTTCAGCTGTGCTAAGATAATTGCAAAAGGGTTTTCTAATGATCAATTAGCCTTTTAAAATTATAAACTTGGATTAGCTAACACAACGTGCCATAGGGACACAGGAGTGATGGTTGCTGATAATGGGCTTCTGTACGCCAATGTAGGTATTCCATAAAAATCTGCCGTTTCGAGCTACAATAACAACATTAATAATGTCTACACTGTATTTCTGATCAATTTGATATTATTTTAATGGACAAAACAAGGAGCTTTTCTTTAAAAAACAAGGACATTTCTAAGTGACCCCAAACTTTTGAATGGTAGTGCATGTGTTTCCTTTTTTTCCAGTCCCAGCTCTGCTCAAAGAAAAACATGCAGGAGGGGGGAAAAAGATGTTCATTTTTGTTTAACACTTCTTTGATTAATACATGATTCCATATGTTCTTTCATAGTTTTGATGTCTTTCCTATTATTCTACAATGAAGAACATAGTAAAAATAAAGAAACTCTTGAATGAGTAGGTGTGTCTAAAATTTTGACTAGTACTATACAGTTGAAGTCGGAAGTGTACATACACCTTAGCCAAATACATTAAAACTCAGTTTTTCACAATTCCTGAGATGTTTATCCCAGTAAAAATTCCCTGTCTTAGGTCAGTTAGGATCACCACTTTATTTTAAGAATGTGAAATGTCAGAATAATAGTAGAGGGAATGATTTATTTCCGCTTTTATTTCTTTCTTCACATTCCCAGTGTGTCAGAACTTTACATACACTCAATTAGTATTTGGTAGCATTGCCTTTAAATTATTTAACTTGGATCATACATTTTGGGTAGCCTTCCACAAGCTTCCCACAATAAGTTGGGTGAATATTGGCCCATTCCTCCTGACAGAGCTGGTGTAACTGAGTAAGGTTTGTAAGGCCTCCTAGCTGGCACATGCTTTTTCTGTTCTGCCCACAAATTTTTGATAGGCTTGAGGTCAGGGCTTTGATGGCCACTCCAATACCTTGACTTTGTTGTCCTTAAGCTATTTTGCCACAACTTTGGAAGTATGCTTAGGGTCACTGTCCATTTGGGAGACCCATTTGCGACCAAGCTTTAACTTCCTGACTAATGTCTTGAGATGTTGATGCTGCCACCGCTGTGCTTCACGGTTGGGATGGTGTTCTTCGGATTGCAAGCCTCCCCCTTTTTCCTCCAAACATAAAGATTGTCATTATGGGCAAGCAGTTCTATTTTTGTTTCATCAGACCAGAGGACATTTCTCCAAAAAGTATGATCTTTGTCCCCATGCGCAGTTGCAAACCGTAGTCTGGGTTTTTTATGGCGTTTTTGGAGCAGTGGCTTCTTCCTTGCTGAGCGGCCTTTCAGGTTATGTCGATATAGGACTTGTTTTACTGTGGATATAGATACTTTTGTACCTGTTTCCTCCAGCATCTTCGCACCAAAGTACGTTAATTTCTAGGAAACAGAATGCGTCTCCTTCCTGAGCGGTATGACTGCTGAGTGGTCCCATGATGTTTATACTTGCGTACTATTGTCTGTACAGATGAACGTGGTACCTTCAGGCGTTTGGAAATTGCTCCCAAGGATGAACCAGACCTGTGGAGGTCTACAATTTTTTTTCTGAGGTCTTGGCTGTTTTCTTTTGTTTTTCCCATAATGTCAAGCAAAGAGGCACTGAGTTTGAAGGTAGGCCTTGAAATTCATCCACAGGTACACCTCCAATTGACTCTAATGTCAATTAGCCAATCAGAAGCTTCTAATGCCATGACATTTTATGGAATTTTCCAAGCTGTTTAAAGGCACAGTCAACTTACTGTATGTAAATGTCCTAAGTGACTTGCCAAAACTATAGTTTGTTAACAAGAAATGTGTGGAGTGGTTGAAAAATGAGTTTTAATGAATCCAACTTAAGTGTATGTAAACTACTTATTCAACTAGATCTTCTTATAATTCTTCTGAAGATGAGTGTATGTAAACTAAGTGTATGTAAACCTCTGACTTCCACTGTGTGTATGTGTGTATATATATATATATATATATATATCTCTATATCAGTGCCTTGCAAAAGTATTCACCCCCTTGGTGTTTTTCCTATTGTGTTGCATTATAACCTGTAATTTAAATGGATTTTTACTTGGATTTCATGTCCAAATCAAAAGCACCATTAAATCCATTATAAAACATGGAAAGAATATGGCACAACCACAAACTGCCCACCAAAACTCATGGACCAGGCAAAGAGAGCTGCAAAGCTCCACAGTGGAGATTGGAGGATCTGTCCATAAGACCACTTTAAGCCGTACACTCCACAGAGCTGGGCTTTACGGAATAGTGGCCAGAAAAAAATAAGCAAACACGTTTGGTGTTCGCCAAAAGGCATGTGGGAGACTCCCCAAACATATGGAAGAAGGTACTTTGGTCAGCTATTTGACCATCGAGGAAAACGCTATGTCTGGCGCAAACCCAACACCTCTCATCTCCCTGAGAACACCATCTCCACAGTGAAGCATGGTGGCAGCATCATGCTGTGGGGATGTTTTTCATCGGCAGGAAATGGGAAACTGGTCAGAATTGATGGAATGATGGATGGCACTAAATACAGGGAAATTCTTGAGGGGAAACCTGTTTCAGAGGTTCACCTTCTAGTAAGCATACTGCTAAAGCAACACTCGAGTGGTTTAAGGGGAAACATTTAAATATCTTGGAATGGCCTAGTCAAAGCCCAGACCTCAATCCAATTGAGAATCTGTAGCATGACTAAAAGATTGATGTACACCAGCGCAACCCATCCAACTTGAAGGAGCTGGAGCAGTTTTGCCTTGAAGAATGGGCAGAAATCCCAGATTCTAGATGGCCGACGCTTATAGAGACATACTCGAATAGACTTACAGCTGCAAAAGTTGGCTCTACAAACTATTGATTTTGGGAGGGTGAATAGTTATGCACGCTGAAGTTCTGGTTTTTAGTCTTATTTCTTGTTTGTTTGCATCTTCAAAGTGGTAGGCATGTTGTGTATCAAATACTTGTTCTCCCCACTGTACATACATACAATATGTGTGTGTATTTACAAAAATGATATATGGGGGATTGGAAATGATGCAGACAATTACATTTATGGAAGCTACAATCTATCTGCAATATTAAAGTTGATCTTCCCCCTAAATAAAGAAATATAATTTTACCCATTGGTAAAAATATGCAGTCTATCTATGCAGCCATGCTCTCTCTGTCTTTGTCTTTCTTCTCTTTCTTTCTCTCTTTTTGACTTGCGTGCTCTCTCTCTCTTTTTTTTTCCCTTTCTCTTTCCCTCATTTGTACTTTTTCTATCTGTCCATCTCTGTTTAGGTATGGATGGATGCGGGGACTCAGATCTTCTTCTCTTATGGCATCTGTCTGGGGAGCCTTACCGCCCTGGGCAGCTACAACAAATACAACAACGACTGCTATAAGTGAGCCACACACACACACACACACACACACACACACACACACACACACACACACACACAGTAGATGATAGAAACCAAATACACACACAGTGGTAATAATTTCATCAACTTAGCTCACCAAGACAAATAAAGCAAAGGGAGAATTTCACCTTTCAGTTTTCATCTCATGAATTGGCAGATTTATCCGTAGAACTTTTGCTTTCTTAAGGTACTCCCTGCCTTTGTTCCAAATGGCACCCAATTCCCTATGTAGTGCACTACTTTTGACCCGGGGAATAGGTAATAGGGATTCATTTAGGATGCATCCCCCAACTCCCAGTCCCCAGATATTTTACAAAAAGAATGCCAGGAATGACAGGGAAAACACTGACACCGTACCCCACCTAGAACAAAATCCCACACTGTCTGTTTCCCACACTGACATGCAGGTCCTGGCAATTACAAACCCAGGGTCGTGTTCATTAGGGAACATAATGGAAACGTTTTAAAGCACTTTGCAACGGAAAAACAAAAATGTGCGTTTCTTATTGGACAGGGCCAAGTAGTCCCTCCCTGTTTGTCTTTTTTTTGGGGGGGGTGCACAATAAACATGACCCAGGCTCCTTTTGTAGCTGGACAGCTCTTTGAAAGTTGAAGCTGGCGCCAGACCATAAAGATAATTGATTACTCTTTTGAACACGATCCCTTCTTTTTATGCCACTGGAATGACTCATGTTTTGATTTGATTGATCTGTCTTGATTGATTGATCAACCCAATTGTATGAGGCTGTATAGTATTGTTTGAAAGATTCATTTATTCAGATGTATTGACTGACGGACAGTCTTCTTGCCATTGTGCTTTTTAACATTGTCTCGTTAATCAATTTATCGATTTTATTTAGCGGATCAGATTTTTTGATTAACTGACTGATTGTGTTTCTTTTATTTATTGATTGTTTTATTGATTAATTGTTATTTTTTTAGTAGTTTGAAGTCAGTGATTGCTTGAGATTGTCTGTTCCCTATATTTACTCAGTGATTGATTGTGATTGTCTGTGTGGTTTGCCAGGGACTGTTTATCCCTGTGCCTGCTGAACAGTGGCACCAGCTTCCTGGCAGGCTTTGCCATCTTCTCTGTGCTAGGCTTCATGGCTCAGGAGCAGGGCGTGGACATTGCAGATGTGGCCCAGTCAGGTACATTATGGGGGGGATCTTGGGTCAATACGTATTCAACTCTTTTGTTGTGCAAACTTAAGGAGTAAATATGTGCTTAACGAGTCACATAAGTTGCATGGACTCGTTCTGTGTTCAATAACAGTGGTTAACATGATTTTTAATGACTGCCCCATCTCTGTACCACACACATACATTGTGTAAGGTCCCTCAATCGAGTAATGAATTTAAAGCACAGATTCAACCATAAAGACCAGGGAGGTTTTCCAATGCCTTGCAAAGAAGGGCATCGATTGGTAGATGTGTAAAAAAAGTATGCTTGGGGTCATTTTCCATTTGGAAGACCCATTTACGACCAAGCTTTAACTTCCTGACTGATGTCTTGAGATGTTGCTTCAATATATCCGCACAATTTTCCTTCCTCATGAAGCCATCTATTTTGTGAAGTGCACCATTCTCTCCTGCAGCAAAGCACCCTCACAACACGATGCTGCCACCCCCGTGCTTCACGGTTGGCATGGTGTTCTTCGGCTTGCAAGTCTCTCCCTTTTTCCTCCAAACATAACGATTATTAAGACCCATTATGGCCAAACAGTTCTATTTTTGTTTCATCAGACCATTGGACATTTTCCCAAAAAGTAAGATCTTTGTTCCCATGTGCAATTGCAAATCGTAGTCTGGCTTTTTTATGGCAGTTTTGGAGCAGTGGCTTCTTCCTTGCTGAGCGGCCTTTCAGGTTATGTTGATTTATAGGACCAGTTTTGCTGTGGATATAGATACTTTTGTACCTGTTTCCTCCAGCATCTTCACAAGGTCCTTGTCTTTACGTATACTAAATAATGTGTGACATTCGTTTGATTGAGAATGGACCAGTATCATGCACCTGTATTGAACCAGGGGCAGAGGAAGAAATACATGTCATCTATGCACTTATATAGCGAATGGAGGATGCTTTCCCCCGTGGTTTATTTTTATGCCAGCCAGGTAGGCTATACTCCTGTTGTAAATATAAGCGATGAGCTTAATATTAGGAAAGTTGAGAAATAAATATATTAGGCCTAGCTGGTGGAGGCGATTTAATACGGTCACCTCAACATCCCTAGTTGTGATATGAGAATTGAAGATGGATCAACAACATTGTAGTTATTCTACAATACTAACCTAAATGACAGTGTGGATGAAGGAAGCCTGTACAGGATAACACATATTCCAAAGAATGCATCCTGTTTGCAACAAGGCACTTAAGTAATAGTTCAAAAATTGTGGTAAAGAAATGTACTTTTTGTCCTGAATACAAAGCGTTATGTTTGGGGAAAATTCAACACAACACATCACTGAATTGAACACATTTCTTCAAATTTTCAAGCATGGTGGTGGCTGCATCATGTTATGGGTATGCATGTCATGGGCGAGGACTAAAGTTTTTTAGGATAAAAAAGAAATACAGGAGTACAGCTAAGTACAGGCAAAATCCTACAGGAAACCCTGTTTCTGTCTGCTTTCCAACAGACACTGGGAGATTTAATTCACATTTCAGCAGGAGAAATAAATCACATCTTCACTGGAGTTGCTAACCAAGGTGACATTGAATGTTCCTGAGTGGCCGAGTTACAGTTTTGACTTAAATCGGCTTGAAAATATTTTGCAAGACTTGAAAGTTGCTGTTTAGCAATGATCAACAACTAACTTGACAGAGCAAAGAATAATAGGCAACGATTGTACAATCCAGGTGTGCAAAGCTCTTAGAGACTTACCCCAAAAGACTCACAGCTGTAATTGCTGCCAAAGGTGTTTATAACATGTATTGACTCAGGGGGTTGAATACTTATATTATCAAGATATAGTAGTGTTTTATTTTTTATAATTGTTTTACAAATGCTTTTTTAAATTCCTCCACTTTGACATTACAGCGTATTTTTGTGACAAAAAAAATACAATTAAATCCATTTTAATCCCACTTTGTAACAGAACAAAATGTGGAAAAAGTCTAGGGGTTTGAATACTTTCTATATGTGTATGACTCTGTGTTGTATGGCTGTGTTTGTCTGACTGTGTGTGTGTTTCTCTCCAGGCCCTGGGCTGGCCTTTATAGCTTACCCTCGGGCTGTAGCCATGATGCCTTTCCCTCAGCTCTGGGCTGTGTGCTTCTTCCTCATGATCATCATGCTGGGGCTGGACACACAGGTGTGTGTATGGCACACACACACACACACACACACACACACACACACACACACACACACACACAGGGGCTCTTCGACACATGCATCCAGGGTGTAAACAAATAATAATTACACTGTAACAAGCATCGTATCCACATGCACACACAGACAACACCCACACAGTATGCAACAGACAAGCATTGCAATGTAACAGCCATCTTACACACACCAACCTACCCTGTTCCCCTTCCACCCCCTGTCCAGTTTGTAAGCCTGGAGGCCCTGATGACCTCTGTGACTGACCTCTACCCTACGGTGATCCGGCGGGGTTATCGACGAGAGCTGCTGCTGCTGATGGTGTGTGTCGTCTGCTTCCTGGTTGGCCTGGTCATGGTCACCCCGGTGAGTCTGGTTGGATGGATGCACGGGTAGATGATTTCTTGGCTCCCCAGACTCCTTGCTCCGGCCAAGTGCTACCCCACGCCCTTGGAAGTTAGTTTCTTCTCTGGGAGTCTGAATCTTGAGTGCCTCCCCAACCCTTCACCAAATGCGAACACATTCAGGGCCGTCTGATTGGTCAAGAATCTGATGGGTTGGGCCACAGCCAAAGCACACGTGGGTAAAGCCAGGACAGCGGAGTCAATCACCACCTTTCGGAGACACCTGAAACCCCACCTCTTTAAGGAATACCTAGGATAGGATAAAGTAATCCTTCTCACCCCCCTTAAAAGATTTAGATGCACTATTGTAAAGTGGCTGTTCCACTGGATGTCATAAGGTGAATGCACCAATTTGTAAGTCGCTCTGGATAAGAGCGTCTGCTAAATGACTTAAATGTAATGTAAATGTAAAGCGGAAGTTTGAAAATTCATCTTTGGCTTTGATACCCCGATTGGTTAGAGAAGATCCAATCGCTGATTACTTTGTTTTATAAAGTGCCCCTTGTGCCCCTAAAGTCTGTAGCGAATGACAGAGCAGCAGAAGAATTTAGTGTGAGTTGTCAGGCTAGATGGATGGATGGTTGTCTGTTTTACTGGCCACATGACTGGTTGGTTAGCTTGGGTGGCTGTCTACGTGACTGGCTACATGGCTGGCTAGCTGACTGTCTGTCTGTCTCAGTCTGCTTGCCTGTCTGTCTACATGATTGGTTGTCTGTCTGTCTATTTGACCTAATGCCCGACTCGTTGACATATCCACCTACTGTTAGACACTCTGTTACAATTAGTACATTATCCAAATGTCTTCTCCCAATGAAATGATCTCCCTCTGTCTTTACAATTGTGTAGATCTATGATGTGGTGATAAATCTGTGATGTCATGTTCTCTCAATCTCTTTGGATAGGGTGGTCTCTATGTGTTCCAGATCTATGACCACTACTCCTGTAGTGGGGCCAGTCTGCTGCTCCTGTCCATCTTCCAGTCGGTGGCCGTGGGCTGGGTTTACGGTGAGTCCAGAGGTTGTGCACAATTAAAAACCTTATCACAACCTTAACACAACATCTTTCAACCTAATGTAGACTTAACACTGTACACTGAACACATGTGTGCCTCGAAACACTGTACTTTCTGTTAGCCATAGCAAGATGTATAGATATCTCTCAATTGTGCAAATGTGGTGTTGTTTAACTATGCACAAATCTTGTATGTCCTCTCACCGTACCTTTCACATTCCTATTCAGGTCAACACTATATGAATCTGGAGTAGTCTATTGCGGGTGTGAGCTGTAGTGTAGTGGAGACCGAGCCAGCGCCAGATCTATTCATGAGTCACTGTCTTCCCAGACCCTAAATCTTCCCGCTGAATGTGTCGCCACACAGTCTCAGCTATGGGGCCCTGGGGAGCCCACAGTAGCTGCCTCGGATACTAACACACAAAAAGCATAGGCAAAGAAAAGCTCAGGCATGAATCTCCCTTAGATGATAACATGCTAGCGCTAAGTCACTAAGGCAGGAAAAACTCCGGTGATAGAAAAACCTGAGCATAAATCTTCTTAGAAACGCTAACATCCCAAAAAGTTCCAGACACAGAAAAGCTTGGGCATAGATCTGCCTCAAATGCTAACACGGAGTCTCTAACATAGACAAGCTCAGACACAGGAAAGCCAGAGTGAAAATCTGCAGAGTCTACAGTGGAACTGCAGAGGGATTTTGGGTGATCTACTTTAATTTGTTTCCATGTAAGTTGAGAGTGTAAGATAGGATTGTTGTTTTACGCTAAGAGCCCTAGCCAGAAGGTAGAGACTCGGGCTGTAGATAGGAATGATGATGGGGATTGGAGCAGTCTGTGTGAGGTGGGAACCTCTCTGCTCTGGTGGATTCCTAAGGTGTGTGTACGTGTGCGTGCGTGTGTAACTTCATACATGCATGCCTACAGTGCACTCGGAAAGTATTCAGACCCCTTCACTATTTTTTTTACGTTAAAGCCTTATTCTAAAATGGATTGAAAAAAAACATTTTCACATCTATCTCCACACAATACCACATAGTGGCGAAGTAAAAACAGGTTTTTAGAACATTTTGCTAATATATATAAAACATGTTAAACTGAAATATTACATTTAAGTATTCAGACCCTTTACTCAGTACTTTGTTTGGAAGCGATTACAGCCTACAGCAATTACGCTACAAGCTTGGCACACCTGTATTTGGAGAGTTTCTCCCATTCTTCTCTGCAGATCCTCTCAAGCTCTGTCAGGTTGGATGGGGAGCGTGTCTGCACAGCTATTTTCAGGAACCTTTATTTAAGTAGGCAAGTCGGTTAAGAACAAATTCTTACATACAATGACGGCCTACCCCGGCCAAACCCTGAAGACGCTGGGCCCATTTTCCGGCACCCAATGGGTCTCCCAATCACGGCCGGATGTGAAACAGCCCAGGATCGAACCAGAGTCTGTAGTGACACCTCTAGCACTGGAATGCAGTACATTAGACCGCTGCGCCACTCGGGAGCCCGGTCTCTCCAGAGGTGTTCGATGGGGTTCAAGTCCGGGCTCTGGCTGGGCCCCTCAAGGACATTCAGAGACTTGTCCCGAAGCTTCTCCTGAGTTGTATTGGCTGTGTGCTTAGGGTCATTGTCCTGTTGGAAGGTGAACCTTCGCCCCAGTCGGAGGTCCTGAGCGCTCTGGAGCAGGTTTTCATCAAGGATCTCTGTCTACTTTGCTCTATTCATCTTCCCTTGATCCTGACTAGTCTTCCAGTCCCTGCCACTGAAAAACATCCCCACAGCATGATGCTGCCACCACCATGCTTCACCGTAGGGATGGTGCCAAGTTTCCTCCAGACGTGACGCTTGGCATTCAGGCCATATCTTGGTTCTTCAGACCAGAGAATCTTGTTTCTCATGGTATGAGAGTTCTTTAGGTGCCTTTTGGCAAACTCTAAGCAGGCTGTCATGTGCCATTTACTGAGGAGTGGCTTCCGTCTGGCCATTCTACCATAAAGGCCTGATTGGTGGAGTGCTGCAGAGATGGTTGTCCTTCTGGAAGGTTCTCCCATCTCAACAGACTAACTCTGGAGCTCTGTCAGTGACCATTGGGTTGTTGGTCACCACCCTGACCAAAGCTCTTCTCCCCCTGATTGCTCAGTTTGTCTGGGCGGCCAGATCTAGCAAGAGTCATGGTGGTTCCAAGTTTTTTCCATTTAAGAATGATGGAGGCCACTGTGTTCTTGGGGACCTTCAATGCTACAGACATTTTTTCGTACCGTTCCCCAGATCTGTTCCTCGACACAATCCTGTCTCTGTGCTCTACGGACATTTCCTTCGACCTCATGGCTTGGTTTTTGCTCTGACATGCACTGTCAACTGTAGGACCTTGTATAGACAAGTGTGTGCCATTCCCAAATCATGTCCAATCAATTGAATTTATCACAGTTGGACTCCAATCAAGTTGTAGAAACATCTCAAGGATGATCAATGGTAACAGGATGCACCTGAGCTCAATTTCGAGTCTCATAGCAAAGGATCTGAATACTTATGTAAATGTAGAAGCATTTCTAAAAACCTGTTTTCGCTTTGTCATTATTGTGTGTAGATTGATGAGAACAAAAAAGTGAATTCAATTTTAGAATTAGGCTGTAACGTAACAAAATGTGGAAAAAGGGGAAGGGGTCTGAATGCTGAATACTTTCCGAATGCACTTGCGGTAGCCATGCTTTACTACTCTCTGAGCATCCCCGTGGAGATGGAATTTGTCCGTGGTCGTTTAGACTGCGGTCAGGTCTCCAGTAGTTCCTCTATGGTCATTACGACCATGGGATTTAAAGGTGGTCTGTTCAGGACCTTAGACAATATCCTGTGCTATAGTTCTACCGTCTTATATGGGTCTCGGATTTAAGTGGTTTGGGGCCTCGAAGACCATTTTCTAGTTTTCAATTACTGGTCTTTACGATTGTGCCTGGACTTCAGATTGACCTGGTTTGGTCCTTACAATTCAGAACCATGGTTAAACCACTGTTGTGGTCAGAACCCAGCCTTGACCACAGAGCCATGTAATAACCCCTGACCCCTCGCCCTGTTCCTTAGGGCCTGACAGGTTCAATGACAACATTAAGCACATGATTGGCTACAGCCCGCTGCCCTTCTTCAAGCTGTGCTGGCGCTATCTGACGCCAGCCATGTGCACGGTGAGTGACCTTTAACCCTTGACCCCTGTGTGTGGGATCTTCATATATCCCAATTGTGTCTGCCATTATATCCATGTACACATTTGAGTAATTATGTGAATTATTTGGTTACCTTTTTTTGCAGAATCTAGTTAGGACTTTTCTCTGTACATTTCTTACCCTACAAAGGGATCAGACTGATACACTGGTTCAAGATGAATCCATTGGGTCCTATTCAGACAAGCAATGTGTGTGCAACTCTTTCTCTCTCTCTCACCAGGCGACGTTTGTGTTCTCCTTGGTGTGCTGGTCCCCTCTGTCCCTGGGCAAGGGCATAGTAGCCCCGGGGTGGGCCACAACTCTGGGATGGCTCCTCACCCTCTCCTCTGTCTCCCTGCTGCCCCTCTGTGCACTTTACGCCCTTGCCACCACCCCCGGCAGCCTAACACAGGTCAGTCACACATTTTTACACCAACAGCAAACTACCACACTTGGCCCTACCATAACCCTGACTCCCACATTAACTGTTACTCTTACCCCTACCGTCCAACACTGCACAATGTGGACTGACTCCAACACTTAATTACCTCCATTTCCCCTGTGACTTACCCTCTTGATTACACAAGACATTAGTTAGTGTGTCTTGAAAATAACTTGTACCTTCCCATCATGCTATAGTGAATAGGTTGGCCAGTAATTCCGTGCACAAGACTGTACTGAGCATATAAGACATACTGTACAGTGCATTAAGGCATCGGTTGTGTGTGACTAACATCTTGTCCATCTCTCCTGTTGACCCGTAGCGTTTCCGCCGGCTGTGTCGTCCTGCCCCCGACTCCAATTTGGCCATGGACCACCGGACCACCTCTCTCACCTTTGAACCCTGTCTGGCTCTCACCGCCGGAAATCCAATGAGCCAATCGCAGACGTGATCTAGGGATGTCCACCCTGGGTTTAGCCAATGATATGGTTTCTGCGCACCAAATGGGACAGATCAGAATCGGGGGTCATGGGATGTTTCTGTGGAGATGGGAAGGCCTCTGCCCCTCTGTTGTGTTCTCACTGGTAAATGGAGACAGGATGGTGGTTTAACTGTGATGGGCCTGGGATATGTGGACCGGATTTAGTGACATGCCCATGGGGGAGGGGGAAATTACCTCATCATAATTTCAGTCAGACTAGTCAATGGTTTCTGACTGGACTATTTTGATCAGACTGATTGGGTCTGAAATAGTACCCTATTCCCTCCCTATATAGTACACTATTACCTTTAACCAGGGCCGCTAGGGCTCTGGTCAAAAGTAGTGCACTATGTAGGAAATATGGTGCCATTTCAGTCTGTGATTGGATTAAGGCATTAAGTGAAACTGTTTACAGAAAATGAGAAATCTCCTCTGGGATTGGAAGTAGTGAAGAAAATCAGACCGTAAAATATATCTTTCTCCTTTGTGCTATTTATTGTGTTGTATAATGAATTGAGTAAAGTGAATGCAGTACCATGTTGAAAACATAAGTAATAATCAGAGAGACATACTATACACTGAGTGTACGAAACGTTAGGAACACCTGCTCTTTCCATGACACAGACTGACCAGGTGAATCCAGGTGAACGCTATGCTCCCTTATTGATGTCACTTGTTAAGTCATTGTACCTAAACTGTATGTGTACACATGTATACGCAGGGCCCAGCTGTAAAAGAGACCGTGGTCTCAGTCTGTGTTCCTTGTTGAAATAAAGGTATAATAATGATAACAGTAAGTTCACGTCAATCAGCGTAGATGAAGGGGAGGAGACGGGTTAAAGAAGGATTTTTAAGCCTTGAGACAATTGAGACATGGATTGTGTATTTGTGCCATTCAGAAGGTGAGTGGGCAAGACAAAATATTTAAGTGCCTATGTACTGGGTAGGGTACTAGTTGGTGCCAGGCACACCGGTTTGAGTCTGTCAAGAACTGCAACGCTGCTGGGTTTTTCACACTCAATAGTTTCTCGAGTGTATCAAGAATGGTCCACCACCCAAAGGACATCCAGCCGACTTGACACAACTATGGGAAGCATTTGAGTCAACATAGGCCAGCATCCATGTGCAATGCTTTTGACACCTTGTAGAGTTCATGCCCTGGCGATCTTGACTGTTCTGAGGGCAAAAGGGGGTGCAACTCAATATTCAGGAATGTGTTTTGTACTCTGTGTATAGTAGGAACTCCGACATACGAACATGTCTGGACTGGAGGTCCTTCAGACTGAAATGTCCGTAACTTTGAAATTCACTTTAAAATTCACTTTAAAAACTCATCAAACCTTTATTGAATATATTGATTAAATATATTTTTATATAAATGATTTGTTATAGAAAATGTATACATATATATATTTATTGTTTTACATGTGTTTTCTAATCATTTATCTAGATACCGTAATAATATCTGATTTTGTTTTTAAGACCATGTAAACAACATTTACACTTGACAGAAGTTCCGTTTCATATTGCCCGTTCGGTTGACTGGTCAATCTGTAACTCTTGAGGCTCGTGTCTTTGAGGTTCTACTTTATACAATCTAATGGCATGTTGTAAGGTTTTCAATCATGTGAAAATCCCTGTAACTATTTTCTTGTTCTACAGTATGTGAAAACTGTGGCTAATCATGATCCAATGTGTTCAATTTTACTTCTCAAAGCTGCTGGAAATGTACACCGTCATCTCGGTTTACAAATTGCCAGCCATGGATATGACTCTTTATAGTCTTTGATTACTTTCTCATTGAAAATATAAAAGAAGAAACATGCTGTGTTGTATTGAACAAGGGTGTGCATATGTATGTGTCTGCGTGTGTTCCTGTGTGTGTGTGTGTGTGTGTGTGCGCGCGCAGAGGACTGTGTTCGTCCACAGAGTTTCAATTTGTAATGTCATAAATAGCATAAGGTAGAACATAAACAGGGTCAGTCAGTTCCAGTACCATATGAACAATGTGCAGGGATACTGGAGGGGTAGATATGTATAGGGAAAGAGAAAGGGGGATACCTAGTCAGTTGTACAACTGAATGCATTCAAGTGCAATGTGTCTTCCGCATTTAACCCGACCTCTCTGAATCAGAGGTGCTGGAGGCTCAGGATATATGATAAACAGAAAATATGATAATTATATGTGTGTGTGTGTGAGCAAATTATGAAGTGTGTGTTGGAGTGTCGGTGAGTGTGTAGGGCCATCTGAGTTTGTATAGAGACTGCAAAAAAGGGTCAACTCAGTGTGTGTAATTATTTTGTTAATAACACTGTTAGCAGTGTTATGTCTTGGAGATAGAAGCTGTTCAGGAGACATGGTGTCAGATTTGATGCACCGGTTCCATTTGCCATGCGGAAGCAGAGAGAACCGTCTGTGGCTGGAGTCTTTAACGATTTCCCAGGCCTTCCGTTCACACCACCTGATATAGAGGTCCTGGATGGAGGAAGGGAGGAAGGGCCCCAGTGAGTCCTATATTGCTGGCGTAGGTACGTTACCTCTGTGACCTAGGTCCTAGGGGACACCCTGTACTTGTCACCTAACCCCACCCCCCTCCCTGGCTGCCACGGTAACGGATGACAGAAGAGAGAGCGCCTCTGAAACAGGCACACCACACTTTAGAGCGAGAGATAGCGATGAAGGGATGGATGAAGAGAGGGTGGGGCCTCTTTAGAAAGGATCAAAAAGCCAACTTGTCATCCATCACTCGAGAACAAATGTTGTGGGTTCTCGTTATTATGCTAACGTTCTTTATCGGATGCATTTCGATCCCAGCGGGCATTCAGTGGCCTGTTATGGGTGAGGGAGGGAGAGCATGTGAGTGAAAGAGTGTAATGCATCCCAAATGGCGCCCTATTCCCTACATAGTGCACTATATAGGGTATAGGGTGCCATTTGGGACACGAGCCGAAAGTCGTTGAGATTCATTCTGGAACCATCCACCATCACTGAGCCAGTTGGTTGTGTAAAAGGGTCCGGGGTGTCAATTAGCTGTGTTAGATTCCCCCCACAGCGGATGATATATAGAACCGGGTTGTCCCTGCTCCACACGTGTCTGTGCACGCGTTTGTTATGCACACGTTGTTTTGGTGATGAGTATTTTAGATACCATGGGACTCCTTTGCAGAACGTGCGATCTATCATTGTACTGTGTATGTGGAGATGAGTGGGTGGTTAGTTCAGGCCCATATGGTTCCCTGGCATACATCCTCTGTTTCAGAGGAACAGGATTAGAAATGATGCCGTGTGTGTGTGAGAGAGAGAGAGGGGGAATGAAAGACAGAAACGTATTGGAGGATGTGTTGGCAGATGCAGTTTGTCCCAAGCTCTACACCGTATAATTGTTTAGGTTGTCTGTAGCCCACCCACCTCCTTTTCCTCTTTCTATGCCATCTAGGCTTCTCTTTCTATCCCTTTCCTACCCTCTCTCCCCGTTCTATATAGTTTTTTTTGTTGCCATCATCACCAATTGCTTTATAAGTTGTTCTTTGTGTAGCAAATCGCATGATTTGGTGTAAGCAAACACAAAATTTACCGGCTGTAGCATTGACTGTCATTGGTTTACATGTAGATGTAAAACTTCACATGTATTCTGAATTCACCTTAGTGGTTTACAATGTATTTATACTTTTTTTGTGTCTTTTTTTTGGTCAAATGTGTTGCTTGTGAAATTGACTTAAATATTTTAGTAATTTAGCAGACACTCTTATCCAGAGTGAGCAATTAGGGAAAGTACATTGCTCAAGGGCACATCGGCAGATTTTTCTCCTGCTCGGCTCTAGGATTCAAGCCAACAGCCTTTCGATGTTACTTGCCCAGCGCTCTTAACCGCTAGAGTACCTGCCACAATCCAGGGTTTATACACATCATTGGGTCTGACACAAACCTCCGCTATCAGGGGAGGAGAAAGTTACGATTTCCGCTTGATGGGCCAGCTGCAAAGTCAAAATGTGTAAAAATTCATGAAAACGAACATTTTCTTTTTATTTAAGGCTAGGGTTATGCATTAGGGTTAGCAGTGTGGTTAAGGTTAGGTTTAAAATCAGATTTGATGACTTTGTGACTGTGCCAGCTAGTGACCACTCTGCAGAACTGCCTCCAGAACAAGATTCATGAGGAAGAAACACTAACCTGCTGTAATGTGCGGGGCATTGGTTGTGTAGGTCATGCATGTGGAGCTGTGAGAGGTGGAGAGTCTTAGGGTGGCAGTCAGCACATGGTGTTCTGTTTTGGCCATGCTAAGAAGTCCACCCGCTCTCTCGCTCTCTCGCTCTCATATATATATATACTAGGCCACAATATTACTAGATTATTACGACAAGGGACATCTCATTGTTTTAGAGGGGGAGGATGTGCGCTCGGTAGAGGAGAGTAGGGTTCACCCACACAAAATAATGCACATTTATCAATAACCTAATGTTTTAGCTAGGCATTTCTCAAGGGGACAAATGGGGACTGGTGGGTTGGAAGGAGGGTGGATCTGTTTAACTATACTTGTGGGGACCAGAAGAAGACACAAGAATAGAAAACAAACAACAATTTGACCAACGGGACATTTTGTTGGTCTCCACAAGCAGTGGTGTAAAGTACTTAAGTAGTACTTTAAAGTATTTTTACTTAAGTAGTTTTGGGGGGTATCTGTACTTTACTATTTCTATTTTTGCCAAATTATACTTTTACATTCCTAAAGAAAATAATGAACTTTTTACTCCATACATTTTCTCTGACACCCAAAAGTACTCGTTACATTTTGACAATTCAGACACTTATCAAGAGAACATCCCTGGTCATTCCTACTGCCTCTGATCTGACGGACTCACTAAACACAAATGTCACGTTTTGCAAATTATGTCTGAGTGTTGGAGTGTGCCCCTGGCAAAAATAGATGTCGTCTGGTTGTTTAATATAAGGAATTTACTTTTGATACTTATGAATCTTGTTCTGGGGGCAGTTCTGCAGAAAACCAAAGACTTTTAGACTTTTACTCAAGTAGTATTTTACTGGATGACTTTCATTTTACTTGAGTCATTTTTTATTATTAAGGTATCTTTAGTTTTACTCAAGTATGACAAAAAAGATTTATTTTTAATTATTGGGATAACATCTCTTTTTCAAGAGAGACCTGGTCCAATAGCAGCAGGGGGAACGATGTTTCAGGAAAACCAACTTATATACACTAACACTACATTAAAACAAAACTATAGACACACACACATACAGCACAACAATGACATATTACAAAAAAAAACACTGCCACGACTAAAAAACAGCTGTCCTAAAGACAATTACACCCTTCTATGATATTTACATTGATCAAGTGTTTAAACTCCACCAACGTGACTCGATCATCAAATTTGTAAATGTTCAGGAGAGAAATCCAGGACCAGGGAGCTGAGTAACTAAAACTATTTCTACCATGATCTGTTCTAATTCTTGGGACTGTTAAAAACAAATGAGAATGGGACCATAATTTATATTTATTTACTGACCTGATTAAAAAAAGTGACATTTGACCCAATATGGCCTTATAAATCAGTGTATACCGATGTTTTATGCCTACCCAAGGTCAATGACGACCAGCCAACCGTGCTGTAAAGATCACAGTGATGTGTTGAACATTTTTGATTGGTAACGAACCTGAGGGCCTCGTGATATACTGAATCAAGTCCTCTCAGGGTAGTGGTTGAGGCTTGCATATACAGTTGAAGTCGGAAGTTTACATACACTTAGGTTGGACTCATTAAAACTTGTTTTTCAACCACTCCACAAATTTCTTGTTAACAAACTATAGTTTTGGCAAGTCTGTTATTACATCTACTTTGTGCATGTTTTCCAACAATTGTTTACAGACAGATTATTTCACTTATAATTCACTGTATCACAATTCCAGTGGGTCAGAAGGTTACATACACTAAGTTGACTGTGCCTTTAAACAGCTTGGAAAATTCCAGGAAATGATGTCATGGCTTTAGAAGCTTCTGACAAATGATGTCAATTAGCCTGAATCCATTGGAGGTGTATGTATTTCAAGACCTACCTTCAAACTCAGTGCCTCTTTGCTTGACATCATGGGAAAATCAAAAGAAATCAGCCAAGACCTCAGAAAAACAATTGTAGACCTCAACAAGTCTGGTTCATCCTTGGGAGCAATTTCCAAATGCCTGAAGATACCACGTTCCTCTATACAAACAAAAGTACGTAAGTATAAACACCATGGGACCACGCAGCCGTCATACCGCTCAGGAAGGAGACGCATTCTGTATCCTAGAGATGAACGAAACCGGTACAAAAGTATCTATATCCACAGTCAAACGAGTCCTATATCAACATAACCTGAAAGTGTAAAGGGTGCGTAATCGGTGGCAGGGAAGTCAGACGCAGGAGAGCAGAACCTGGTAATAGCCGGAGCAGTTAAATAGCAAAACCCACGGCGTAAAAATAACAAGACATTTGGGTACCAAAACCCATCGCGCACCAATCAACATGTGCCACTTAGAATAAAAAATCCCACACAAAGACATTGGGGGAACATAGGGTTAAATACACAACAAATGATTGAGGGAATTGAAACCAGGTGTGAGGAAAAATAAGACAAAACACATGGAAAATGAAAAGTGGATCGATGATGGCTAGATGACCGGCAACGCCGAGCGCCGCCCGAACAAGGAAAGGACCCGACTTCAGCGGAAGTCGTGACAGAAAGGTTGCTCAGCAAGGAAGAAGCCATTGCTCCAAAACCACCATAAAAAAGCCAGACTACAGTTTGCAACGGCACATGGGAACAAAGATTGCACTTTTTGGAGAAATGTCCTCTAGTCTGATGAAACAGAAATAGAACTGTTTGGCCATAATGACCATCATTATGTTTGGAGGAAAAAGGGGGAGGCTTGCAAGCTGAAGAACACCATCACAACCGTGAAGCACAGGGGTGGCAGCATCATGTTGTGGGGGTGCTTTGCTGCAGGAGGGACTGGTGCACTTCACAAAATAGATGGCATCATGAGGAAGTAAAATTATGTGGATATATGGAAGCAACATCTGAAGACATCTGTCAGAAAGTTGAAGCTTGGTTGCAAATGGGTCTTCCAAATGGACAATAACCCCAAGCATACTTCAAAAGTTGTAGCAAAATGGCTTAAGGACAACAAGGTCAAGGTATTGGAGTGGCCATCACAAAGCCCTGACCTCAATCATATAGACAATTTGTGGGCAGAACTGAAAAAGCATGTGCGAGCAAGGAGGCCTACAAATCTGACTCAATTACACCAGCTCTGTCAGGAGGAATAGGCCACAATTTCCAGAACTTACTGTGGGAAGCTTGTGGAAGGCTAACCGAAACGTTTGAGCCAAGTTAAACAATTTAAAGGCAATTCTACCAAATACTAATTGAGTGTATGTTAACTTCTGACCCACTGGGAATGTGATGAAGGAAATAAACCCTAAAATAAATAATTGGCTCTACTAATATTCTGACATTTCACATTCTTAAAATAAAGTGGTGATCCTAACTGACCTAAAACAGGGAATTTTTACGAGGATTAAATGTCAGGAATTGTGAAAAACTGAGTTTGAATGCATTCAGCTAAGCTAAACGTCAGCCTTAAACTGTATATAACATCACTAAAATATAAAACTGCCAGTAATGTACATCGTACCAGCTTCTTCCTGGTCTCCAGGGAAAAACAAGCCTTTTGCTGGTAATAAAAACCTATTCTCAGCTTGAGCTTCCTTATCAAGTTCTCCACATGAACAGTGAAGCTCAGCTTGTCATCAACCCACACACCCAAATATTTGTACACTTTGACTTGCTCTACAGCATGTCCAGCCAATGTAGCAATGACATTAGTAACATACCTGGCATTTGAAAATACCATGCATTTTATTTTACCCAAATTCAGAACCAGCTTCTAATCATACAGATTCTGTTGTATAATGTTAAATGCTCCGGGGATTTTCAAAAGCTAAAGATAAACTACTACCACTTCAATAACGAACATTATCATCTGCATAAAAATGAACATCCACTGTTTCAATATTTATTTTTATTTTTTTATTTCACCTTTATTTAACCAGGTAGGCTAGTTGAGAACAAGTTCTCATTTGCAAACCTGGCCAAGATAAAGCATAGCAGTGTGAACAGACAACACAGAGTTACACATGGAGTAAACAATTAGCAAGTCAATAACACAGTAGAAAAAAATGGGCAGTCTATATACAATGTGTGCAAAAGGCATGAGGAGGTAGGCGAATAATACAATTTTGCAGATTAACACTGGAGTGATAAATGATCAGATGGGCATGTACAGGTAGAGATATTGGTGTGCAAAAGAGCAGAAAAGTAAATAAATAAAAATTGCAGTATAAAAAACAGTATAAAAACAGTATGGGAATGAGGTAGGTGAAAAAGGGTGAGCTATTTACCTATAGACTATGTACAGCTGCAGCGATCGGTTAGCTGCTCGGATAGCTGATGTTTGAAGTTGGTGAGGAGATAAAGTCTCCACTTCAGCGATTTTGCAATTCGTTCCAGTCACAGGCAGCAGAGTACTGGAACAAAAGGCGGCCAAATGAGGTGTTGGCTTTAGGATGATCAGTGAGATACACCTGCTGGAGCGCGTGCTACGGATGGGTGTTGCCATCGTGACCAGTGAACTGAGATAAGGCGGAGCTTTACCTAGCATGGACTTGTAAATGACCTGGAGCCAGTGGGTCTGACGAATATGTGTGAGGGCCAGCCGACTAGAGCATACAAGTCGCAGTGGTGGGTGGTATAAGGTGCTTTAGTGACAAAACGGATGGCACTGTGATAGACTGCATCCAGTTTGCTGAGTGTTGGAAGCCATTTTGTAGATGACATGTACATCGCCGAAGTCGAGGATCAGGGTAGGATAGTCAGTTTTACTAGGTAAGCTTGGCAGCGTGAGTGAAGGAGGCTTTGTTGCGGAATAGAAAGCCGACTCTGGATTTGATTTTTGATTGGAGATGTTTGATGTGAGTCTGGAAGGAGAGTTTGCAGTCTAGCCAGACACCTAGGTACTTATAGATGTCCACATATTCAAGGTTGGAACCATCCAGGGTGGTGATGCTAGTCGGGCATGCGGGTGCAGGCAGCGATCGGTTGAAAAGCATGCATTTGGTTTTTTGATCCCCAATGTTGTTGATAAACAAAATGAACAGCAGTGGGCCCAAAATAGAACCTTGCGGAAAACCTGAGTACAACTCTATGGACTTTTCAACCATCCGCCATTACACATTGTGTTCGATTTAATAGGTCATTTATAAACCAATCTAGAGCATGACAAGTAATTCCACCACATTTTAACCTTTGCAGCAACACAGCATGGTCCACGGTGTCAAATGCCTTCGACAAATCAATAAAGACAGACACATTTAAAACATTCAATGTTTCTGAAACAGTGCTGTGGCCAGACCTAAAGCCTGATTGCATTCCATTTAAGATGTTGTTTTCGTGGAGGTAGGCCTTCAGCTGCGAACCAACTAAGGACTCCAGTACCTTTTGATAGTACAGCCAATTTTGATATGGGACAATAGTTGTCGAGTAGCGAAGGATCTCCACTTTTCAGGAGAGGCAGTACAAAAGCAGATTTCAATAAATTGGGGGATTTCCTTAACGTCAAGCGTAAGGTTACAAATGCATGTTTAAGGGGGAGCAATGATGTCTGCAACTAGGTGTAGAAAGCAAGGGTCTAGTTCATCAGGGCCAGGAGATTTTATTCAGGGCTTTATGCACTTCTGAAACAGAGAAGGTTGAAAAGGAGAACCTAGCGAAGGAGTGCACAGGGGTGTCAGCTAATTCCTAGGGGGGTTCATTTATACCTTTGACCTTTTCAAATAATCTTCCTGCAGGCAGGATAGCCTAGTGGTTAGAGTGTTGGACTAGTAACCAGAAGGTTGCAAGTTCAAACCCCTGAGCTGACAAGGTACAAATCTGTCATTCTTCCCCTGAACAGGCAGTTAACCCTCTGTTCCTAGGCCGTCATTGAAAATAAGAATTTGTTCTTAACTAACTATGCCTAGTTAAATAACAGTAAAATAAACATCTAAAATGCTGATTTAAGGCTTTCAGAATGGAGATTCTCTCAGTTACAATCTGTGTGTCGACCAACAATTGTTTGGGAAGCTGTGTATCTTTTTTTGCACTCCAAACCTTTCACTACTTGACAAAATTTGGAAGGATTATTTAAATTAGCCAAAGTAGATTTCAATTTTCAGATCATAGCCACACCCATATTTCAAAGACGTTTAAAAGCCATCCAATCATCCGCCGAACCAGACCCTATTGAACCAGTACTTTTTCCACCAATGCCCACAAGGTCAAATGCTATTTCTAGGGGATTTGGGATTAAGGTTAGAATGAATGTTAACGTTAGAATTAGGGTTAGGAGCTAGGGTTCTGATTAGGGTTAAGGTTAGGGTTAAGTTTAAGGTTAGGAGTAAGGGGAAAATAGGATTTTGAATGGGACTGAATTGTGTGTCCCCACAAGGTTAGTTGTACAACACTGTGTGTGCGTGTGTGTGTATGGGTGCGTGCTTGCGTGGGTGTTTACAGCAAAACAGAAGGAAGTTTCCATATCTCCCTCCCTCTCTGTGTATTTGGATGGCTCCTATGGGAAAACACTGTTCTGTGACTCAGCCACCAGTAAACTAGCAAATAAACACAGTGCTGGAGACGCATGAAGAGTCACACTTCCCCTCTGAGAGTTTGGCCCTAGACTGCTATGTATGCCTCAGCTCTCTCCAAACACACAGGCATGACACCGCTGGCACACACACTCTTCCCTGAAGACACAATCAATTGCCAAGACACACACACTGACAGTCCCAAAACAGTCCCTCCTCACAGACCTGGGACTGAACTCCTCCCTATGCAACTGGGTCCTAGACTTCATGGAGGGCCGCTCCCAGATGGTGAAGGTTAGCAACATAATCTCTTCAACCTTTCCTTACCTGTCAGGCCTAGACCCACTTCAATTCGCTTACCGCACCAAAAGGTCCACAAACGATACAATCGCCATCACACTGCCCTATCCCATCTGGACAAGAGGAATACCTATGTAAGAATGCAGTTCATTTACTATAGCTCAGCATTCAACATCATAGTACCCTCCAAGCTCATCATTAAGCTCGAGGCCCTGGGTCTGAACCCCCGCCCTGTACAACTGGGTCCTGGACTTCCTGACGTGTCGCCCCCAGATGGTGAAGGTAGGAAACAACACCTCCACTTCGCTGATCCTCAACACTTTGGCCCACAAGGGTGTGTGCTCAGCCCCCTCCTGTTCTCCCTGTTCACCCATGACTGTGTGGTCAAGAACGCCTCCAACTCAATCATCAAGTTTGCAGATGACACAAAAGCAGTAGGCTTGATTACCAACATCGACGAGACAGCCTACAGAGAGGAGGTGAGGGCTCAGGGGGTGTGGTGCCAGGAAAATAACCTCTGACTCAACGTCAACAAAACAAAGGCGATGATCGTGGACTTCAGGAAACAGCAGAGGGAGCACCCTCCGATCCACATCATCGGGACAGCAGTGGAGAAGGTGGAAAGTTTTAAGTTCCTCAGTGTACACATTACTGACAAACTGAAATGTTCCACCAACACAGACAGTGTGGTGAAGAAGGCACAACAGCGCATCTTCAACCTCAGGAGGCTGAAGAAATGTGGCTTATTACATAAAACCCTCACAAACTTTTATAGATGCACAATTGAGAGCATCCTGTCGGGCTGTATCACCGCCTGGTACGGCAACTGCACCGCCCACAACCGCAGGGCTCTCCAGAGGGTGGTGCAGTCTGCATAACGCATCACCGGGGGCAAACTACCTACCCTCCAGGACACCTACAGCACCAGATGTCACAGGAAGGCCATAAAGATCATCAAGGACCACAACCACCTGAGCCACTGCCCGTTCTCACCGTTATCATAGAGAAGGTGAGGTCAGTACAGGTGAGTCAAAGCTGGGACCAAGAGACTGAAAAACAGCTTCTCAAGGCCATCAGACTGTTAAAACAGTCATCACTAGCACAGAGAGACTGCTGTCTATATACACAGACTTGAAATCATTGGCCACTTTAATAACTGGAACACTAGTCACACAATAATTTAACTTTAATAATGTTTACATATCTTGCATTACTCATCTCATATGTATATACTGTGTTCTATACTCTTCTACTGTATTTTAGTCTATGCCGCTCTAACATTGTTCGTCCATATATTTAGATATTATTAATTCCATTCCTTTACTTAGATTTGTGTGTATAGGGTATATGTTGTGAAATTGCTAGATATTACATGTTAGATATTGCTGCACTGTCGGAACTAGAAGCACAAGCATTTCGCTACACCCGCAATAACATCTGCTAAACACGTGTATGTGACCAATACAATTTGATTTGATTTTGACTCTGATTCTCCACAAGGGTGCCCCACAAGAGTGCATCTTCAGTCCCCTCCTGTACTCCCTGTATACCCACGACTGCGTGGCCTCACACAGTTCCCACTCCATTATCAAGTTCGCCGACGACACGAGAGTAGTAGGCCTGACTAACAAAAAAACGACGAGACGTCCTACAGGGAGGAGGTAGGCATTTTGATGGCGTGGTGCCAGGTAAACCACCTCTCCCTCAACACCCAGTATTATAAAGGAACTGATCGTGGACTTCAGGAAGGAACCAAGCTGGCCACGCCCCCCATCAACGGGGCTGCCGTGGAGGCCGGTCAAAAACATCAAGTTCCTCAGTGTACACATCTCGGAGGAGTGGAAATGGTCAAGCCACATGGACACCGTGGTGAAGAAGACACGACAGCGACTATTCAACGTCCGGATGCTGAAGGAATTCCTCCCGCACACAAAGAGAAAGACGTGTCCTCAGCACTGTGAATACAGGACACACCACACACACACGCTTTTTGAGACAGTTGAACTGTGAGAACTTCTATTCTGAAAAATGCCATCAATTATCCATCTCTACAGTTGTACAATAAAGACTTCAGACACTCTCCAGGCCACTGTTACAGTTGCCCCTTCAATTATTAAAAGAGCCACACTTAGGAACTTTAAAAATAACAGGCAAGTGTTAAATACACCCATTTGAATGCTGAGCTAAAGAGTGCTGTTTTCTCTTTGGCCTACTGTAAAAAAAATAAAAAATAAATGTAACCTTTTATTTAACTATAAGAAGAGCGGAAGCTTATGAGTTGTGGTGGTGGCTGGTGTTGTTGTTATTGTTGACGTTGTGTGACTGCTAGTAGTGATGATGTCACGCTTGAGTGAAATGAGCTCCAGCAGAGCCACACATCACCAGAGTGAATGCCCCTGCTCCGAGCACACAATAGCCGTTATTCTGTACAGAGTAGGCTAAACCCGCGGGCGACTGGGGTAGCTGGAGCGTTGTAGCACAGCGCTGGTTTTCCATAGCAGTCCATAGAGTGACTGCAAATGACATAGCACTCCATGTGACTGTAAATGACGGCACGTTTTGTTATATCTCCAGCCAAAACACGAGTGTCTTTTTTTTATCTCACAAAGGAAGAAGATTTTGAGGGATGACCCCTTCGAATTGAACCCTTGCGCGCGCTCATATTTAGACTACACACACGCTCAAGCGCTTAAAAACGCACACAGACAGACTGCCACGCTCTTTCTGTCCCAACTAGTGGGAATACTGAAGATATGGGTGACTATTGAAAAATGCATTGTTCTAGTTCTCCTTTACTCTCCTGTTTGCGTCTCGGCGCCGGGGACAGGACCAAAAAGGGGAGTTGGGTGGGGCGGCAGACTCGGAAGCCTCCAGCACTTGACTTTGCTTTGATTTCGGCAGACACGAGAACACAGCAGGGAGAGAGACGAGGGGGGTGGAGTGGCGAGTCAGTGCAAAGGGGCAGGACTTTTTCTCTCTCCTCTATTAAGAGGAAACTTTTGTGTTTTGTTCTCCAAGTTCAGCTCGGTCCTCAAGCCGTGTTCTCCGCTGCGCTTTTCTTCAATCTTCGCTCTTTTCTTCCATTCCCTCCGATGCCTTCATTTTTCTGCGTTTTTTTCCACTTTTCATTGCAATTCTGGATATCGAGATCATGCGCATTCAAAGGGGACCTGTTCTGAAAATTGTTTGTTCTTCGTTTCCATTACTGTTTTAGTTGGAATATAAATGTTTCGCCGTGCACTACTTGTTTTGGGGTAAAGATGACTCGTGTCTTTTGCGCTTTTGCTGGAGTCATGATGGTGTTTCGCATTATTTTGCTGTGCATCATGGAGTTGCATACTGGCTGCGATGCCGTGCTCGCCGCCGGTCTCACCACTTTCAGGGCTTTCGCTCCACCTGCACAAGAGGGTGTTGTACGGACTGTCGATCGGATTTACCATGGTGGTGGGAAGGTTGGTTACCTACTCTACATGGACGGGAGAAGGTTTCAGTTAGATATGGAGAGGGATGAGTCAATTTTGTCACATCACTTCAGTCCGAAATATGTGATGGCCCTGATGGGGGCGGGAGAAGGCGCCGCGCCTCTGCACCGGGAGTGTGTTTACAGGGGAACCGTGGACTCCAACCCCGAGTCCCTGGCGGTTTTCAGCCTCTGTGGTGGGGGTCTAGAGGGATTTTTCGCTTTGAAATACGCACGCTACACAATCACACTTCTCATCCGAACCAAGGGACACGATAACGACGTGCGTTCGCTGGATGACAAGGATGCGAAGAGCGCGCTCCACTACTTCACGCGGGAGCGCTTCAGCTTCGAAGCCATGCCTGTGAGCGAGAGCTGTGGGACCAAGGAAGGGCGCGGGCGCATGGATGCATCGAGGAAGCACCGGCGTAAGGGTCGAGGGAAGGGGAAACGCGACCGGCATGGTGTCACCCTGGACAGGGTCGAGGAGCGCAGCAGAGCGCACGGCAGAAGATGGTGGACGCGGTTGTCCAAACCTGCCTCTCCACCCTCACTGGGAATTCGGCGCAAGAGGTCGGTTTCGCGCGCCAGGCACGTGGAGCTCCTGCTAGTCGCAGATGAGTCCATGTCCAAGAAGTACGGCAAGGACCTGCACCACTACCTGCTCACGCTGGCCTCCATCGCTTCCAAGTTGTACGGCCATGCCAGCATCGAGAACCCCATCCGTCTGTCCGTTGTGAAGGTGACCATGGTCACGGAGAAGGAGAAGGGGCTGGATGTGTCCAAGAACGCAGCCGCCACGCTCAAGAGCTTCTGCAAGTGGCAGAACCAGCAGAACCCACTGGACGACGACAACCAGCACCACCACGACGCCGCTATCCTCTTCACCAGGCAGGTAAACAAACAAACCAAACCAGAGTCCGACCCCCCCCAGGTCAATCCCTTCCCACTCACTGGACTAGAGCGCATTTTACACTGAGGTGTTACCCCAGGCATGACGTCAGTGTTTGTTGTTGTTATGGTACTGCTTGCGTGACAGACCGTTTCTGTACTCGTACCTGTTATTCGGGGGAGTCATTTGGCCCTAAATATGTTATTTACATTTTTGTTATCAAGCAGAAATCTGCTTCGGTTTAGTGTTTCCAATTTGAGTGATTTTGCGTCACTCTCGCTTTTATTTATCTCTGTCTGTCTTGCACAGCCTCCCTCCTCTGTGTGGGCTCCTGCGTGTGTCTTATAACAACCCTAAAAAAATAGCGTTTCCTCCGCTGGTGTTTTTATGGGCAGCCTCCTCCGTCTGACTCTCCCAGTCCCCTGACAACCAATGTCTCGAGCCTGTGTGATCTATCGCACCCGCTGCGCACGCACATTCTTCCACGGTTGAAGGGATGTAGTTGAAATCAGCTGCTGGTTAGAGTTCAGAATGTTACTCTCAACCAGAAACCGCAGCCAGCCTTCAGCCTTAATTTTTTTCCCTTAATTTTTCCCTTCCAGTTTTCTTTTTCTTTTTTCCCCCTCCTACATGTTTTTCTCTGAGCAGAGCTGGGACTGGAAAAAAAGGAAACACATGCACTACCATTCAAACGTTTGGGGTCACTTAGAAATGTCCTTGTTTTTTAAAGAAAAAATATTTTTGTCCATTAAAATAACATCAAATTGATCAGAAATACAGTGTAGACATTGTTAATGTTGTAAATGACTATTGTAGCTGGAAATGGAAGATTTATTTTATGGAATACCAACGTAGACTTACAGAGGTGCCCGTAATCGAACCCACAAATGCTGATGCTCCAGATACTCAACTAGTCTAAAGAAGGCCAGTTTTATTGCTTCTTTAATCAGAACAACAGTTTTCAGCTGTGCTAACATAGTTGCAAAATAGATTTCTAATGATCAATTAGCCTTTTAAAATGATATACTTGGATTAGCTAACACAACGTGCCATTGGAACACAGGAGTGACGGTTGCTGATAATGGGCTTCTGTACACCTATGTAGATGTTCCATTAAAAATCAACCGTTTCCAGCTACAATAGTACCTGCCAGCTGTATGTTGATAATGTCGTCATTTAGCCAGCATAAGATATTACAGTTTTTAATGTCCCGTTGAGAGTTTAATCTTCATTGTAGGTCATCAATTTTATTTTCCAATGATTGCACTTTAGCTAGTAGAACGGAACGCAGGGGGGTGTTTATGTTTATTCGATCGCCTACGAATTCTCAGAAGGCAGCCCAACCTCCCGTCCTCTTTTTCTCCATCGTCTCTTCACGCGAATGACGGGGATTTAGGCTCGTCGGACTCGTTAAAGGAAAAAAAAAGCTTCTGCCAGTGCGTGGTGAGTAGTTGCTGTTCTGATGTCCAGAGGTTATTTTCGATCATAAGAGACGGTAGCATCGACATTATGTACAAAATAAGTTACGAACAACACAACAACAAAAAAAACATAAAAACACAATCGGTTAGGAGAATGTAAAATGTCAGACATCTTCTCCAGCGCCGTCTTCTCAACATTTTATGTTACCCCTCTGAAAACCAATAGCCTACATTGACCAAGACCACACTCGTTTACACAAGATCTCATGGTTTTGCCAATTTGACTTCAGATTCTGACCTATATTCTCATTTCTCCAAACTTCGAAGTTGCTCCAAATGTCAAATTTCAAATTGTTTTTGGCACACTGGGTTGACTCCTCCCGCTCAGCATCTTTCCATTTCTGCAAACATAAAATTTGAAGTTAAGGGTTAAGGTTTTGGATAGGGTTAAAACATAAAGTTTAGGCCTTTATTCCGAATGGTTAAGGGTTAAAAGTAAATAAAAACATTTACATTTTTATTTTATTTTTTTAACTAGCATCTACCACAGGGATTGAATATATGACCTACGGATCCAAATCATGGTATTATGATGGTAATAGTGCTCACTGTTACCCCTAGTGGCCGGGTTGTGAAGGTATTTACGGATGTCCTCAGGACATGGACAGACCTCCAATTTCTATGTCAATCTTGAGCGATCTGCCTGCGTTTAAGATACACGCACACACACACATCTCAAACCCACTAAACTCTGCATTTTTCACCCCTCTGCTGTGGTTTCTTGGTCCGTCGGCTGTGGTTGAGGTGCCAGGTATCTTTCTTGCCTCAGGATTGTGGTACGCGTAACTAAGTCATGCAAGGTTTTTTGTGCTGGAGATGGCTCCCACTACCAGGGAAAACCGAGGTAACTTTTTTTGGCCCCGGCGCCCGGGTGGATCCTGTTGGCAGTGCCACGTGAGCATACCTGGGCTTGGTAGGTTGGCAGAACAACGGTGCGCCAACTATTACCACCACCACCTGCATGGCTATGGACTTCCCACCCACTTGGCAGTGCTTTCCCTCTGTGTCACCTGCAGGGGGGGTAGGGTGGCATGGCTGGCACAGTGGCTGGCACACCGGGCACGGAGATACTTGGCGCTGGCACTACCCAGGGGCAAGTGACAGGTCATAACAACAGTAACAACTCTATAGCATAACAACATGATAACACCTGCAAGGTGTTTGGAGTGGGTCATGACTTATCAAAAGGTTAAAGGTCAGTGAACCCCCTCAGCCGATAGGATTTGAACTCTGATTTCATGATTGGCTGTAGTGTCAGATCGCTGTGTCTTTAACCCTTCCATTCATTTGTCTCTTATTGCTGTAGCTTGTCATCAAGGAAGTTAATGTCGTAGCTTGGGTGAGTCGCGCTCATTCAATGGAAGTCAAATCCATCAGCAGACTGCATTCTCACAGTCAGAGACGAGACCCATCCATTCTTTGGCGATATGGGGGGGTTATTGGAACATGCGGTTATTCATGCATGGGTCCAATTACTCCGGTCCCAACACCCCCTCACCTCCTGAGTGAGCTGACCCATGTGCCAGTGTCACCGGGCTCTGTGCATGCAGCACCGCGACAGAACAAGAGACACATTGAGGGGACTCGGTGTGTGTATGCATTTGTCATTTGTATGTGTGTGCAGTTGTGGGTGTGTGCATGCGCGTGTGTATGTGCGTGCCTGTGTGTGATTATTAGGTGTTACGTCACAGTGTGACCGGACGCATGACTGCTCTCGCCAGGGGACCGGGACATTAAACAAAGCCTCACTGTGAGGAGAGGAGCTCTCTACTGACAGAACATAGAGCAGGGATCATGGACTAGATTCAGCCGCGGGCCTATTTTCTTCTGGAGCAGATGTTCAGGGGGCCGGGACATAATTACAAATCATTTGTGGCCTGCAAATTAGCCGCAAGAAGCCCAAACATATATATATAATAATATTTGACTAAAACATAATCATTCCCAACCTTGCTCACATTTGTACACGATCACATAGGTTTCTCTATTATGTGTGAGAATACTTCGAAACAAATGTCCAAAATTGAAATCACTTGGAGTTGATTTACTTGTGTCCAACAATAACAAAAGTAATTCATTTTCTTTTAAAACACTAAGAGTTTTTTTGCTCAGATAACTTGGGAGGCCAAATAAAAATTGTCCCATGGGCCTCCAGTGAAGGAGCCCTGACATAATGAGAGACAGACAGAGCCCAGAAATAATCAACTTGAAATAGCCAAGAAAACACCACTAATGACATGAATATGCAGCATGGAAATATTCACCGTAGATATTGCATCCTTCGGGATGATCATGTTTATTGTAGCCTCTTACTTTGATTGTTCCCTCGTGCACTAGGACATACGTGTTTTACGGTTTCCTTGTTGCCAGAGAGAGAGGTAGAGAGAGAAAGATAGCGGGGGGGGGGGGGTAGAGTGATAGAGGGAGGACACAGAGAGAGAGAGGGAGCAAGATTGTGTGTTTACTCTGAGAAAAGAGAGAGAGGGAGAGAGAGAGAGAGAGAGCGAGGACTCTGAGAAAGAGAGAGCGTGACTGCAGGGGGCAGAGAAAGCATAGAAACGTTAGGCTACATCGTCGTTTTTGTTGACGGTTACGCATCTGTTTGAAGGTTAAGGGCACGTATTCGCCACACGTCCCAAAGTAGGACTAGACTGCTGATCTAGGATCAGATCCGCCCTCTTATTCATAATGAGAAGTTCAATTATTGTTGTCTCTATGTTAAAGTACAGTGCCCTGCAGATGTCCCTGTCGGTTTCACCAGACAAAGGCTTTGCTCCAACCAATAACACCTAGGTCATTTTCACCTCATACACAAAACACACAATCACCTTATGCAGTTGCTGGGTCTGAAAAGTGAATTCATAATCTGTGAGGCAGAGTAGCCTATCACACACTCTTACTAGGCAGCTATGGCATGTAACAAGATGTTCCTTACCAGTCACGTGGACCGAGTGATGGGTCGAAAGTTGAATGGCAGAGTTTATATAGGCATGAAATACAGGACCTATGAAATACCCCAGTCTTATAACAAATAGAGGAGATATAGTCCTACCTATGGGAGTAGAGGACCGGGAAACACACACCTTAAACACATATACACACACACACACACTGTAAGCAGAAACACTGTAAGCAGACACATGCACGCACACATACACACACACACATACACACATACACACATGAGCGAGGAGAAGAAGCGACGGGAGAGAGAACATAGGACATACTCTGCTCAAATCAAATCAAACACGTGTGTACATACTCAGTTCTCTGCGGCACATGATAGAATGTGCGCATGTGCACTGGAGTTGGAATGATAAGAGTATGGACATATGGACGTTTTGGAAGGGGGTCCGTCTGTTGCTGTCTGATTCGTTTTAGTAGACAAAACAACGCCATGAACTGAAATGATCCGCTAGCAGTTAAGGTCTGGGATGATATTCACCAAGCATCTCAGTGTAGAATTGCTGCTCTAGGATCAAACCTTTTTTTAAATTCTACCCCTGGAATGACGATCACCGTCTCTCTGATATGGTTGAATATGAAGGATACCACCAGGTTATTGGATGAAGGTAGCCTCTTAGATGTGTGACACAGGTCACAGGAGGTTTGTCAGGGCCTGACCAAGAAAAAACTTTTAGGGAGGGGTGGGCTCTAGCCTCGTACGATTGCCATTTAATAGGCTAATGTCATTCTCACCGATGACTGGCAAGCCATTCATTTCACAGTTAGTTGATACTTACATTGTTGACACTGATTTTTGAGTGACAAGTTGTTGTGGTTAGTCTCTCTGGACTCTCTCCACGATACAGTAATTGCGGTGTTTGGTGTGTGTGTGTGCATGCGCGCTAATGCCACAGACTGACAGTGTGTGTGTCTGTGATTGACGCGCTCCTTTACTCAGAGCGGCAGTGTGTTTTTCGAACGCAGCTAGAGTGTGTTCCCCCGGTTGACCCGAGACACACACAAACGCACATACACGTACACATGTACATGTACACGCAAACACAAACACACCCTGGCTCTCTTTCTCACACACACACACACACACACACACACACACACACACACACACACACACACACACACACACACACACACACACACACACACACACACACACACACACACACACACACACACACACTCAGTCTTCTTATATGATCGTCTACTGACCTAAATACCACCGACACTGAGGTTGTTTTTCTCAATATTTCCATAACGGCCCTTTCCCTCCCTTCTTTCCTCCATCCTCCCGTCCCCTTTCCCCAGGTGTCTGATTCCATAACTTTATTTCTTTTGCTCTCTCCTTCTCACCCGCCTGCTTTCTTTCTCTCGCTCACCCTCCCATATGATCTGTGAAAGCCCCTTGGGATAAAAGGAAAATAGCAAGCTGGAAACACACTGGAGAGCGGGAGGGAGGGGAGAAAAAAAGAGAGATTGGACAGAGAGTGAAAGTGAGAGAGGGGGACGCAGAGGGAACATGAGAGGGACAGGGACAGAGTGTAAGGGGCAGTGGGAGGCAGAGAGAGTCGGGGACAACAAGTTCAAGTGAACAAAAGAGAGTGAAGGTGAGAGAGAAAGAGAAACCGGGACAGCTAGTAAGTAAGACATAGGAAAACCAGCACATCTATGGTGAATATGTTGGTTTCTACAATGTCCCTCCCGATTGGCTAGGGAGATTAGCCCTTTCTTCATTGTCCCTCCCGATTGGCTCGTTCATCTGATAGTGACAACAAGGAGTTGAAAACATGTCATGTCTATTCTCTCCATCTACACCCACATCAGGGGGCAAAATCTTAACAATGACCAACACAACGCATTTAGTGGAATGGAATCAGACTGGACTGTATTTGACTTTGTTTTTATCTCTCCTTTAGTATGTAGGGGACTTTCTCTTTGCAGAGTCTCTGTCTAAAGAAAAGGGGTGTCCAAAATGGCACCCTATTCCCTACATAGTGCATTATTTTTGACCAGAGCCCTAAGTAGTTCACTATATAGGGTAAATCGGGTACCACACTAGGGCTACGGCCGAAATGGCACTGATGGCCCTATGGACCCTGGTCAAAAGTAGTGCACTATGTAGGGAATAGGGTGTCATTTCGGACACCGCCAGCGTTTGTGTCTGGAGTGAGTGTATGAGGCGTTCCCCCCTGTTGGTCATGTGTTGGAGAGCCCAGAACGGAACATAGACAGGTTTGTTCCTAAAGTGTTTCATCCGAGACGAGTAAATACACAGCCCAGAGAGTCTCTCACACACGGCACAGCGGGCCTGTCAACACCACTTAACAAGGAATTCATCCTGTCCCCAGGGTTTTTATTTTTTATTTCACCTTTATTTAACCCAGGTAGGCTAGTTGAGAACAAGTTCTCATTTACAACTGAGACCTGGCCAAGGTAAAGCATAGCGGTGTGAACAGACAACAACACAGAGTTACACATGGAGTAAACAATAAGCAAGTCAATAACACAGTAGGAAAAAAAAGAGTCTATATACATTGTGTGCAAAAGGCATGAGGAGGTAGGCGAATAATTACAATTTAGCAGATCAACACTGGAGTGATAAATTATCAGATGGTCATGTGCAGGTACAGATACTGGTGTGCAAAAGAGCAGAATAGTAAATAAATAAATGGGGATGAGGCAGGTAAATTGGGTGGGCTATTTACCGATGGACTATGTACAGCTGCAGCGATCGGTTAGCTGCTCAGATAGCAGATGTTTCAAGTTGGTGAGGGAGATAAAAGTCTCCAACTTCAACGATTCTTGCAATTCGTTCCAGTCACAGGCAGCAGAGAACTGGAAGGAAAGGTGGCCAAATGAGGTGTTGGCTTTAGGGATGATCAGTGAGATGATCAGGGGAGCCTGGGGTGGTGGGTGGAGTGGAGAGGAGTGTGTGTGTGTGTGTGTGTGCCCTTATCTCATTCATAGATGACACGTGCACTTTTACAGTTAATAACGTATGTATGTATACTGTGAGAGTGTGTGTGCATGCTTGCATGCCTATGTGTGTCTGTGTGTGCGTGCATGCTTGTGTCAAATCAAATCAAATTTATTTATATAGCCCTTCGTACATCAGCTGATATCTCAAAGTGCTGTACAGAAACCCAGCCTAAAACCCCAAACAGCAAGCAATGCCAGTGTCACCGTGTATGCGTGTGTGTGTTTCGGAGAACGAGACAGTCGATGGCAATAGGGACACAGTGTTTGATTGACTGATTGATTCCTTTACACAGCAGAGTAGCTTCAAGGCCTCTGGGCATCATCTGTATAGATCTGTGTGGGAGCTGGAACACTGGGCAATACACAGTGCTGTATCTAGAGAGAGAGAGAGAGAGAGAGAGAGAGAGAGAGAGAGAGAGAAACCAGGATTGGCGAGAGAAAGAGAACAGAGAGAGGAAAAAGAGGGCAGAAACAGGGAACTCAATAGCATCAACAAAATATGGGTCAAATAATGTCTGATTTTCTCTCATTTCTCATCTCTAAACTATTCTGGCTTGTCCTTGCATTGTCTGTGTTTTGATGTGTATGTGTGAGTTCTACAGTATATGTGTCTGCCCTAACTTGACACTAACTTAAAATCAACATTTAACATGATACATACATTCAATCTAAGGCGATCGCCAAAGTAAAGCAATATTTATAATGTAATATAAGGTATTTATATATATAATGTAATATAATATATAATGTAATATAAGGTATTTTTTATGTCATTTCTCCCTTTCCACCAACCCGTTTGCTTGTGCCCCCTGTATAGGACCTGTGTGGGCACCACTCGTGTGACACACTGGGCATGGCCGACGTTGGCACCATCTGTTCACCAGAGAGGAGCTGTGCCGTCATAGAGGACGACGGACTCCATGCCGCCTTCACCGTGGCACACGAGATAGGTGGGCACCGCTCACACACCTGCATACAAACACACACACACACACACACACTCGATTACCTGCCAATACATGCATACACACTCACATTCCCACACATTTGTTTTATGTACGTAAACACATCCAAACTCTATTGCTATCACTGTCACCTGAGGTCTCTTCATTGTCCCCAAATCCAGAGCATACTCTGGAAAACACACAGTACTACATAGACCCATGGCTACATGTAACTCTATTCCAGTAAGATCTGATTTAAATAACAGATACAACTACAGGTTAAGGAACGAAGCTGACTGAAGAGACACGAACACAGGCACACGCTAACACACGTACATTGTAATGTTGTAACATTGTTGTATTGTGGTATGATACATTTTGTATTGTAGATATGTAATGGTAGAGTAGTGGTGTAATAATGTGTTGTATGTTGTACTTGCCTTGGCAGCAGCTAATGGGGATTCTTCATAAATACAAACACACACTCTCAAGAACACAATACTCACTGTATAACACCCCCCTACCCCCCAAAAATGATTTGTATTTCTCTCTGCCTGCCTGCCTGTCCCGTCTCTCTGTCTGTGAACCAAAGGTCACTTGCTGGGCCTGTCTCACGACGACTCCAAGTTCTGCGAAGAGCGTTTCGGCGCCAGCGCGGACAAGCGTCTCATGTCGTCCATCCTGACCTCCATCGACGCCTCCAAACCCTGGAGCCGCTGCACCTCAGCTACCATCACGGACTTCTTTGACGATGGCAACGGTAAGACATGAAGAGGGGGAGGAAAGCAGGGAGGAGAGCAGGGAAGAATGTCAGGGTAGGATTGAGGAGGATGAGAAGAGGAGAGAGGAAGAGGAGAGAATGAAATCCAGAAGTATTTTGGCACTCCAGGCCAACCAGGTAACCAAGTCTTTATTGTAAAAGTCAGGAGAATAACCTCAATGACTTACTTGGTTAAACAATGAGCGTTGGGCTCACCTACTGTGCATATTTAATGTGCTGTTGTCTTTGTCCAAATTGAATCCAATGTCCCTTCACACCTATCGAGTGGCAGATTAGAATGATCGGAGGATTGACAAACCAGACAGACAAACAGCCTTTGGCATTGGCCCACGTCCACCCCTCTCTCCCTCTACAGCCGAGTGTCTCCTGGACTCCCCCCGCCTGCCCCTGCTCGGCTCAGAGGAGCTTCCCGGCCAGAGCTACGACGCTGTGCGCCAATGCCGCCTGGCGTTTGGACCCGAGTACACGGTCTGCCCGGGCATGGACGTGTGCGCCCGCCTGTGGTGCGCAGTGATACGCCAGGGGCAGATGGTGTGCCTGACCAAGAAGCTGCCCGCCGTGGAGGGCACGCCGTGTGGCAAGGGTCGCATCTGCCTCCAGGGAAAGTGTGTGGACAAGACCCGCAAGAGACACTACTCGGTAAGGACAGGGGAGAGGGAGGGAGGGGAGGAGAGGGAATGGGAAGCAACAACGCAATAGGCTGACAGCATAGACGGAGTGGAAGACAGTGGAAGAGCAGAGTACGACTTTATTATTATGTATTAGGGAGGGAGGGAGGAAAAAACACAAATAAATATCATGTATTGTCACAAACACAGGATAGGTGCAGGGAAATGTGCTCATCCATAGTAGTACTGCACCCCTGGAGGACATTAGGGTTAAGTAGCTTGCTCAAGGGCACATCGACAGATGTTTCACTTTGTCGGCTCAGGTATTCAAACCAGCGACCTTTCGGTTACTCACCCAACGCTATAACCACTAGGCTACCTCCTGCCCAATAGGGTGACAACATAGACAAGTCTCTCAAATTATACTACTTGGTCAGAGGAATGGTGGGAGAGAGGTAGTAGGGGGAGGGGGGGGGGGAGTACGGTGAGAGTGCCAACAATAGCGATGAGAGACACTATAAAACAAGGAGAGAAGGAATGATGGGAGGGAGTGTAGAGAGAGGGACAGAGAGAATGGGAGGCTGGGATGGAGTTAGGTGAACGTGTGGACAAGAGTCACAGGAGATATATACTGAGTGTACAGAACATTAAGGGCACCTGCCCTTTCAATGACATAGACTGACCAGGTGAAAAGGTAGGATCCTTTATTGATGTCACTTGTTAAATCCACGTCAATCCGTGTAGATGAAGGGGAGGAGACAGGTTAAAGAAGGATTTTTAAGCCTTGAGACAATTGAGACATGGATTGTGGACATGTGTCATTCAGAGGGCGACTGGGCAAGACGAAATCATTTTGAACGGGGTATGGCCAGGCGTAGGGCTGTGGTGGTCATGAAATTCTATAGTCCCCTAACTAGAATATAGTTCTAGACCAACTAGGCATCTATATTCAGTGTTGGGGAGTAGTGAACTGCATGCAATGCAACTTGTAATTTAACCAGATTTTAAAGTAGCTTGTTAGTGTTTTCGGGAGTTAATTACCTTTTTTACCATGTAGTGGTGTAGCTAACTACTGGAAATATACACTACTTAAAAAAATTGTTGGTTGTTGGCAAGAATTTCCTTTCTTTTTCAGCAGCAGACCTGCCTAATTCTCACTTGAAACACATTTATTTTTTGTGTTTAATAGGTGATATTACACACTCTGTTAAAGTATGACTCCAGAGTGATCTGTTCTTGCAGTTTCAGATTTAATAACTTGAGTTAAGTAAACTATATTTTTTATTAAGGGTAGATTTAGTGTATCTTAACTTCGTCCAGTGTGCAGTTATTTGGTAGCTTGGTAAACTATATCTTCAGAGTAGACTCCCAAACACTGTCTATATTGTATATCTAGACCAACTTACTTACTAGAATATACAGTAGATCTTGTCTAGACCAACCATCTATTTCAAAGTAATTGCAAACAAAATGTTCAATGAAAATATGCATGTTTATTTTAGATGGGGAGAGGGGAGGGGGGGAGGGGAGGGGAGGGGAGGAGAGGGGAGGAGGGAGGGGAGGATAGGTGAAGAGAGCATAGGAGAGGACAGGAGGTTTCACACCTGCTGGAGGGGGCCCCCTAGGGGTCCTAAGGGTGAAGAGGGGGGTACAACGACCCATTGAGAGCTGCAACAAAATAAAAACAGGACATAAGGGGGTTAGGTTAATCCTAGGATCAAAGGTGAGGGGTTACAGTCCATTGTTAGTTTATTGGTTATGTGTTGGGTTAGGGCTATACAATGTTCTACTCCTCACCTTAATGCTACATAGCAACCTCCCCTGTGGGATTTAATCTCTCTTTCATTCTCGACCATCCTACTCACCAGCCTCTTGTCTCTCATTCACCAATGCCTCTTGCTCCTCCTTCCTCCTCTCCAACTCCTTCCTCCATCCACTCCTTGTCTGCGATGTCATTTGCTCTCTTCTCTATCTCTCTGTTCTTTATGTCGAGGAGACTCCTACCCCAGTCTATTCATTTCCATCCTCTCTCTCTCTTTCTCCATCCGCACTCTTTCTTTCCACCTCTTCTCTCTCCTTCCTCAGCCTCTCCTTCTCCATCTTCCTTACCTTTCCCTCTGTCAACTCTTTGTCTTTTGCCAGCTGCGCTCTCACCCTCTCCACCTCCTCTCCCCTTCACCTTCACTTCATCTGCCCAGTTCTGAACATTCTCCCTCTCCTCCCAGACAGCCATCCTCTCTTCCGTCAGCCACTCGCTTTTCAGAACCATCTACCGCCTCTCTCTTCTCAGAATCGTCCCTTCTCTCCCTGCAGTCTTCTCCACCTTCTCCACCCGCACCTCCCTCTTCTCCACTTCCCTCCTTGCCACCTCCACCTCCTTCCTCTCCTCCGCCACCCCCTTCCGCTCCTCCCCCACCTTCTTCCTCTCCTCCTTCACCCCCTTTTTTCTCCTCCGCTACCTCCCTCCTTTCCACCATCACCTGCTCCTCTCTTCACCTGCAGCTCCCTCTTCTCCACCTCCTTCCTCTCCACCTGCTCCTCCCTCTTCTCCGTTACCTCCTCCCTCCTCTTAAACTCCTCCTCCTTCTTCTGGTTGGACTCTGCCCTTTTCTTACCCTCCTCCATGGCTTTGAGCTGAAGGACAGTCTGTAAGAATGACACTCCGTAAGTCAGTAAGAGAGGACATGTTCATTTTACAGCCTATCTCAGCCCAAAAGTCAGTCGCTGGTCATGATGACCCACTCAGACCTGGGTTCAAATACTATTTGAAATCTTTCAAATACTTTGAGTGTTGCTCTTTACTGCTTGGAGTGCCAGATGGGTTGGGTTTACCGTTTTGGGACTATTCTATTGGTCTATTGAGCCAGGAAAGCTCAATCGAGCACAAGGTCCTGAACCCAGGTCTGAACCCACTACAACTAACAACCCATAGAATAAATAGAACCCATAGAAAAAAACAAGAGGCTGAAGTGTAGTGTGATAGAATATAGAATTAAAATTAATTATTGTAGTTATATAGGTTGTTAGTTGTAGTGTTATAAAATTAGAATGAATAGAACCCATAGAATGAATCATTCTAATTCTATGGGTTGGTAGTTGTAGTAAGATAGAATTCAGAATCAGAATGAAGAGAACCTGTAGAATGAATCATTCTTATTCTATCTAACACCTCGACCTGAGTTTAAATCTGTGCTTGATTGAGCTTGCCTGGCGCAATGGAATACTCCCAAAAGTGTGAACCCTGTCCATCCGGCACCTCAGACAGGCTTAAGCAAACGCTCAAAGTATTCTATATTTTCTTTGAAGATTTCAAATACTAGGCCTATTTGAACCCAGATCTACTAACAACATTATACCTTCCCGTGATGAGGGACTTGTTACCATTAGTCGAATAATTTCATGGATGTGTATAAACTGTCAAATACACAAAGTACATAAAATACATGAAGTAAAATACAGAAACTTGACACTCACTTTAGAGACTGCCAGCCTCCGTGACCTCCCCTTCATCGTCAAGACCAAAAACAATACAAAATACTGTACAAACAATATATAGAAAAAAAGTAAGAAATCAACAAAGTCAAAGCAACAAATAAAACAAAAAAGAAATATATGATGTACAAAAAATAAGAGTACAATAAAATAGAAATAGAGTAGGCTAAATAGTAGGTTGAATATTTCGCAGGTGTTTGCAGCTAGTTGCAGATAGTGTTGGTAGCGGTCTAAAAATAAATGGAATCTGATTTGTGCCTGGATGGCGTAACACTGGAATGTTTACACCATCCGTTGCCATGGCAAATGGCCATGTCATAGAGGTAAATCAGGATCGATGTATCTTTGTGATGTCATCACAAATATCAACGTTCTAGATGATGTAATAATGATATCAACATCTGTGGCCTCTAGCAATTAAGACAAAATAATAATGCAAATGAAAAATAAAAAACACAGAACAAATAAACAAAGACGAATAGAGACAATACGTAAAAAATTCAAGACAGTTCAGATCAGCTTTCTCTCCCCCAATCCTAACCTTAACCATTAGTTGGGAAAATGCTAAAATGACCCAAGATCAGCATCTAGGGGCAACTTGTTGTAGGCTAGCATAGCACATTGCTACAGTCTGACTTTGCCTTGATGTACTGGGTTGCCTTTGAACATTACTTTCATTTCTATCATCATGCCGCCCCACACTCCTCTCAATGTATTCCACTTGCACAGACAACCACGTGCATGCAGATACACAAATGGATCAAACACACACACACACACACATAACACATGCATCACACACACACAGACAACTGCATCACACACAGACACACACACACATAAACACATGCATCACACACACACAGACAACTGCATCACACACACAGACACACACACACATAAACACATGCATCACGCACACACAGACAAATGCATCACACACACAGACACACACACACATTTTACACGTGGCTTGGCTGCCGGCCAATCCAACTTTTAACGTGCTCACTAGGCAACTTTAACAGCACTCTCTTATCTCTCCCCTTCCTCTATCCCTCTCCTCCTCTGATCTCTCTTTCTCTCTCTATCTCTCTCTCTCAATCTCTTTCATATCGCCTCCCGCTCTCCTATCTCCTCTTTCTCTTTCATCTTCCCATTCTCCTCTCCAAGGCATCTAACCATGGTAGTTGGAGTTCATGGGGTCCGTGGGGGGCATGTTCGAGGACGTGTGGTGGAGGGGTGCAGTTTGCCCAGCGTCTGTGTAACAACCCGCCGCCCCGAAACAATGGGCGCTACTGCACCGGCAAGAGGGCCATCTACAAGTCCTGCAGCGTCACCCCGTGCCCCTCGCTCAGTGAGTGTAGTACTGCAGATTGACTGGCTGACGTGTGTGATCACATAGTGCTATAGACACACATAAGCACACACAAGTATACATTTGCTCATGCAAATACACAGGCTTACAATAGATCAATGAATGGTAAATATTTTGACTCTCTCTCTTTCTCTCTCTTGCTCTCTCTCTCTCTCTCTCACACACACACACACAGTCTGAAATTCTAATATTCCCACTCTAACATGTGGTGGAACTTACCTCCCGCAGGTAAGAGTTTCCGCCAGGAGCAGTGTGAGTTGCGGAACGGCCCCCAGACAGACCCTAAGGGGGTGAAGACCTTTGTGGAGTGGGTACCCAAGTTCGCAGGGGTGCTACCTAAAGATGTGTGCAAGCTGACCTGCCGGGCCAAGGGCACAGGCTACTATGTGGTGTTCTCGCAGAGGGTGAGTGAATAAGAGAAGGGCACTGGGGAGTGAAAGAGTGCGAGTGAGGGTACAGTACTTTGGAGTGCTGTCTTCCACTACCACTCGTCCACGACCTTTGGTTTGCACGACTTGTAGTGTCCGTTCTGCTAGTATGATAATGATAAAGATGATGATGATGATGATATTGATATACCCATGATAATGATATATACAGGGCCTTCAGAACGTATTCGCGCCCCTTGACTTTTCCCACATTTTGTTGTGTTACAAAGTGGGATTAAAATGGATTAAATTGTCATTTTTGGTCAAAATAGTCAGTAATGTCAAAGTGGAGGAGAAATTTGAGCATGTATAAAATATAAAACAAAAACACTAATATATCTTGATTAGATACGTTTTCACCCCCTCGAGACAACACATGTTAGAAACACCTTTGGCAGCATTTACAGCTGTGAGTCTGTGAGTCTTTTTGGGCTCTAAGAGCTTTGCACACCTGAATTGTACAGTATTTGCCAATTTTTCTTATTCTGTAACAGGATTCAATGTCGTCTTGGAAAGCAACTCCAGTGTAGATTTGGCCTTGTGTTTTAGGTTATTGTTCTGCTGAAAGGTGAATTCATCTCTGTCTGTTGGAAAGAAGACTGAACCAGGTTTTCCGCTAGGATTTTTCCTGTGCTTAGCTGTATTCTGTTTCTTTTTACCCCCCCCCACCCCCCCCAAAAAAAACCTCCCTTGTCCTTGCCGATGACAAGCATACCCATAACATGATGCAGCCACAACCATGCTTGAAAATATGAAGAGTGGTACTAAGTGATGTGTTGTGTTGGATTTTCCCCAAACATAACGCTTTGTATTCAGGACAAAAAGTACATTTCTTTGCCACCTTTTTTGCAGTATTACTTAAGTGCCTTGTTGCAAACAGGATGCATGTTTTGGAATATTTTTTTATTCTGTACATGCTTGGTATACAGGCATGGTGAAATCCTTCCTCTCCGGACAACTGAGTTGGGAAGGATGCCTAGATCTAGTGTATCTTTGTAGTGACCGGGTGTAATTGATACACCATCCAAAGTGTAATTAATGACTTCACCATGCTCAAAAGGCTATTCAACATCTGTTTTTTTTTTTTTTTGTTACACATCTACCAATCGGTGCCTTTTCTTTTGCTTGAAATTCTTTACTCGATTGAAGGACCTTAACAGACAATTGTATGTGTGGGTTACAGAGATGGGGTAGTCGTTCAAAAATCGTGTTAACCACTAATTGTCGAACACAGAGTGAGTCCATGCAAACTCATTATATTGTTTGTACATGATAATATACCCACGATGACTGTGTGAATACTTTCTGAAGGCACTGTACATGATAATATACCCACGATGACTGTGTGAATACTTTCTGAAGGCACTGTACATGATAATATACCCACGATGACTGTGTGAATACTTTCTGAGGGCACTGTACATGATAATATACAAAACGATGACTGTGTGAATACTTTCTGAAGGCACTGTACATGATAATATACCCACGATGACTGTGTGAATACTTTCTGAGGGCACTGTACATGATAATATACCCACGATGACTGTGTGAATACTTTCTGAAGGCACTGTACATGATAATATACCCACGATGACTGTGTGAATACTTTCTGAAGGCACTGTACATGATAATATACCCACGATGACTGTGTGAATACTTTCTGAAGGCACTGTACATGATAATATACCCACGATGACTGTGTGAATACTTTCTGAAGGCACTGTACATGATAATATACCCACGATGACTGTGTGAATACTTTCTGAGGGCACTGTACATGATAATATACCCACGATGACTGTGTGAATACTTTCTGAAGGCACTGTACATGATAATATACCCACGATGACTGTGTGAATACTTTCTGAAGGCACTGTACATGATAATATACCCACGATGACTGTGTGAATACTTTCTGAAGGCACTGTACGTGATAATATACCCATGATGACTGTGAGAATACTTTCTGAAGGCACTGTACATGATAATATACCCACGATGACTGTGTGAATACTTTCTGAGGGCACTGTACATGATAATATACCCACGATGACTGTGTGAATACTTTCTGAAGGCACTGTACATGATAATATACCCACGATGACTGTGTGAATACTTTCTGAAGGCACTGTACATGATAATATACCCACAATGACTGTGTGAATACTTTCTGAAGGCACTGTACATGATAATATACCCACGATGACTGTGTGAATACTTTCTGAAGGCACTGTACATGATAATATACCCACGATGACTGTGAGAATACTGATGATGATAGATTTATTTTATATACGGTTATTCATACGGGAATCTCACAGTCGCTTTAAAAAACTATGTATTTCAGGGAGATGGTCTTCCACAGATAAATGATGATGCAGTTCAGTAAAGTGGAGTTGAGTGCAGGTGGTGTCGATAGTTCATCATACAGCCAGCGAGGGAAACAAATACCAGTCAGGCAGTCGGTTAGCTCTTCATCAGGCACCTCTGTCTTTGAAGTTCACGGAGACTCTTCCTTTGTGTAGGTAAGGCGAGAACATCTACCACCGACTCTGTAGCACCCACCTGGGTAATGCTTCGGCAGCTATAAGCGCCCGGGAGACCGCCACACCTCGGCAGCAATCGGCAACCATCTCCTACGAGGCGAGCCTCTACGATGAGGACGACGAAGACTGCAACCACAGCAAAGATGATAATATCTCCTTATGTCTCCGTCTCCAGGTGGCGGACGGGACAGAATGTCGGCCGTACAGCAGCTCAGTGTGTGTGAAGGGCAAGTGTGTACGTACCGGCTGTGACGGCATCATCGGCTCCAAGCTGCAGTTTGACAAGTGTGGCATCTGTGGAGGGGACAGCACCGGCTGCATCCGGGTGATAGGGAACTTCACCAAGAAGAGGTAAGGGAACCCACATACACATAGACACGCCTGCAGTTGAAAGAACATTTGGTGTTTCCATGTGTATTTTGTCCCGTGCACAGCACCAAGAAAAGACAAAACTGAAATTGAGATTTTATCACTTCAAAGTAAAAAAAAAATGGGCTTCGCTTAATTATTCAAAATTCTTATAATATTTGGTTGGAGGCTAATTCTTGTTTATTGTGTCATTTATCTCACATGTAGTAAGTTGCAGGTGCCAAATGGGAAAAATACCCGTTAAAACTATTTTGAAAAATAAAAATGGAACCTTCTGCTCTGTTGCACTCGATTGTAGAGTGAAAGGGTGCGAGTAAACGGAATGTTCACGTATATGTACATCTTGAGTGCATTTGAAGGAATGGTCTATAGATTGTCTTCCTCTTGACACATTCTTCTTTAAGATATCAATGTCTCACACTCACTCTTTCACTCCCTCTAACATCCACCCTTCTCCCTCATCTCTAAATACGTCATGAGTTTGTAATTCGAAGTGGTAGTCCACACAAGCTCACATAACGGGACGGCCGAGTGCTGAAGTGCGTAGTACGCAAAAATTGTCCGTCTTTGGTTGCAACACTCACCACCTTGTTCCAAAATGTCTCTGGAAGTAGCGTCAGCACAATAACTGTTTGTCGGGAGCTTCATGACATGGGTTTCTATGGCTGAGCAGCCGCACACAAGCCTAAGATCCCCATGTGAATTGTCAAGTGTTGGCTGGAGTGGTGTAAAGCTCGCCGCCATTGGACTCTGGAGCAGCGGAAAAGCGTTCTCTGGAGTGATCACGCTTTCACATCTGGCAGTCCAACGGACAAATCTGGGTTTGGCGGATGCCAGGAGAACAATACCTGCCCCAATGCATAGTGCCAACTGTAAAGTTTGGTGGAGGAAGAATCATGGTCTGGGGCTGTTTTTCATGGTTCGGGCTAGGCCCCTTAGTTCCAGTGAAGGGAAATCTTAACGCTACAGCATACAATGACATTCTAGACAATTCTGTGCTTTCAACAAGTTTGGGGAAGTCCCTTTCCTGTTTCAGCATGATAATTCCCCCATGCGCAAAGCGAAGTCCATACAGAAATGGTTTGTCGAGATTGGTGTGGAAGAACTTGACTGGCCTGCAAAGAGCCCTGACCTCAAAACCATCTAACACCTTTGGGATGAATTGGAACGCCAATTGCGAGCCAGGCTTAAATCGCCCAATATCAGTGCCCAGTCTCACTAATGCTCTTGTGGCTTAATGGAAGCAATTCCACGCAGCAATGTTCCAACATCTAGTGGAAAGCCTTCACAAAAGAGTGGAGTCTGTTATAGCAGTAAAGGGAAGACCAACTCCATATTAATGCCCATGATTTTGGAATGAGATGTTTGACAGGCAGGTGTCCACGTACTTTTGGCCATGTAGTTTACAACATACCGGGGAACAAACACACACACTCCTCACTCTCCTGTAACTGCTTTCTCCCCTCTCTCCCTCCCCCATGCAGTAAGGGCTACACAGACGTCGTGAAGATCCCAGCGGGCTCCACCCACATCAAGGTCCGCCAGCACAAGCCCAAGGACCAGCCCCGCTACACAGCCTACCTGGCCCTGCGTCGTCCCGGTGGCGACTACCTCCTCAACGGCAAGTTCATGATCTCTACCTCAGAGACGGTCATCCCCCTCAACGGCTCGGTGCTCAACTACAGTGGCTGGAGCCAGCGGGACGAGTGGCTACACAGCATGGGCCCTGGGGCCCTCAGAGAGGCCCTTACAGTTCAGATTCTGGCCACGGACGCCAAGAGGCCCCTGGATATCCGCTACAGCTTCTTCATGCCCCGTCGTGTTTCGGCTCCACCGCCACCACCTCCCCCGCACACCTCCACAACTACACCCACCACTACTACTACAACAACCACCTCTACTAGATCAAGCAGTAGAACCATATCGGCCCCGTTTTTGGCCCTGGCTCTCTCTACAGCCCCAGGGGTGTCGACGGCGGCGGCCTCTGGGCCCCAGTGGGTGACTGGCCCCTGGATGATCTGCTCCAGGACTTGTGACATAGGCTGGCAGAGCCGCACGGTGCAGTGCAAGGACCCGCAGGCCAAGCTGGCCAAGGGCTGCCCTCTGGGCGACCGCCTCTCCGCCTTCAAACAATGCCTGGTGAAAAAGTGTTGAGAGGACCAGAAACAAGACTCCCCTGAAAGTAGGGGGTACACACAGACAGAGAGACTGGCTATTGACAGTCAACCCCTCCTCTTCCTTACCCCCCTCCACCCTACTATGCCAGGCCCTGCTTGGCACAGCTACAGACATACGACGGACACATGTGAACACTTCCGAATAGTGCAGCCGCCCAATCAGCAACCACCCACTTGTCACATCCCTCCTCTATCGGAAGGTTTTGTTTGTATTCCCCTGTTAATGACATGTTTTGTTTGCTTCTCTGTATGTTCTTGCTACTGTGGGTTTTTCATGATTTGTCCGCTTTGTCTCTTTGTCTTGCGTGACTGCACACCTCCGGACAATGGGCCTCCGTGCTAGTCTGTCGAGGGGCAGTTTTTCTCCACTTCCTTTCGGGGTCCCCGTTTTTCTTCTTGCTCTACCCACTGCCGATTCTCCACATACGTTTGGTCTATCCAACTTCCTGTTTGGATTGCGGACCAGGAAGTAGGCCGGGGGCACAACCAAGAGCAAACGATCCGTACTGTAACCAGTCCAGAAATGGGGTTGAACCGCACTGCAAACATTCCAGGTCAGAAAATGGACATACAGTGATAGACTGAGTTGGGGCAGAGTTGTGCCCAACAGCTAGTGCTGAGCGATTTTAAACCTACATTTTGTTTATTATTTTGGTTTTTAAACAACTAATTGACAGACTTTGTTTCAATTATTTGGATCCCATGTAGTTTTGTTTTTTTTCTGTGAACTCAATGTGCACGTTGGGGCAGTTTCTCTAGAAATAAATCAGATCAAGCCCAAACTAACTATGCGATGGAGTTGGGAGTTGTAGTTTACATCAGGCCAATATTCTAAATAGTTTAGTGCAGAAAATGTGCTAATTAACTACAATGATCATAATGGATTGCGTGCGTACTTGTCCGATCTGTGTGTTTATTTTATGCCTGCTACATCAGGTTAGTACAGAAGAAGGCGCATTCGAGAGGGAAAGAGAGCAGTTACTTTGCGAAGTATCTCTACCTGAAAATGCATAATCTAAGGGGTTGAGAGTTGGTATTCAGTAGTCATAAAAGTATGCCTTATTTACTTCGAAGAACTACTAAAATACTGATTTTGTCAGACCGCATAGGCAGCAGCTCTATATGAAGGACTTGGAATGAAATAATAAAATCATAAAATTAAACAAATGTAATATACACAACTGAAATATTTTAGTAAGTGATAAGTACTACTGAGCAGTCGCTATCATTATTACTTGTTTTATTCTGTGTTACAGCATTCAAACCACATAATGCATAGTGCATTTCATATTTTCAAAAATGGTTTGAAATCGAAAACCATGATTATATTTTAATGATCGAACCGAAACCGAACCGACCTCAAAAAGCACTAATCGCTCAGCACTACCAACTGCCAATTCCCAGTGACACCTATAGAGTGACACTGGGCCAAGAGACCACGGTGAACCTTCAACTCTGACCTTTGTGGAGGTTAAAGGTTGTAATTATATAAGATTACATAATGTGTGGGGCTAAGCTTGACATTTGAGTGTTTTGTCTTTGTGTGTATGGTTTTGTTTATATTGTGAACATACAAGTGTGAACATACAGTGTTTTTGTCATACTCCGAGTCCTAAACTCTTTTAATGGACTTTAACCCTCAGTTCCATTTGTATCACTATGCGGGTGCTAGAGGGTCGCTACCATTTTGTCACTGTGTTTATCTGTCTGTCTTTCTGTCTGTTTGTCTGATTAGGAAAAAAAGCAATTCTTGCTAGTATGACAATGTGTGCACTGGATACTCGCAAATACAGCAAGGGGGAAACTAACCCAGTCATACCTGACCAAATACACTTCTACAGCTCTCTCTCTCTCTCTCTCTCTCTCTCTCTCTCTCTCTCTCTCTCTCTCTCTCTCTCTCTCTCTCTCTCTCTCTCTCTCAACATATTGACACGTTCTTGTTTAAGCTATCCATTTCTCACACTCAAGTCTTTCTCTCACTCTGACATCCACTACCATCCATTCTCTGTCATCCCTCTGTCCCTCATGAGCTTGTAATGCGAAACCACACACCCTTTGACGGGTGGTGATAGACATGCAATATACTGGATACATATGGGATCTTGCAACATAGGCACAACTCACTGTTTGTCATACACAGACACACATTCACATAAAGAATACACAGCACCCCCAAATGACTTAATTACGAGTATTTTCACTGTATTAGGCCCACATTAACGCATAATACACACATATGTACACACACATTTTAACTCGCACAATACACGTTTGGATAGAAGCAACAGTATCACATATGTACAGAATACATTTTGCACACACACAAAAATATGTTTTAAAAAATTCCACCGCACGCATGCAAACGCACACACACACACACACACACACACACGCACACACACGCACACACACACACACCAATATAGTGTATCTGTATTACTGTTTGACACTTCCCATGGGAAAAGACCCTTTCGTTGAACGACAGAAACACAGCACTGAACTTGTAATTTATTGTTTGTACAACTGGTATGTGAAAAAAAGAACCATGTGATGAATTTATTTATTATTATGGTAATGTTGTATCATGTTTACTATTTAACTAAGAATATGACTGTGCAGAATAATTCATTTTGACGAAAATTGTGTTTTCTAGTCATCTACATGAATATATGTACATAAAATGTATATATTTAAAAGCTCTGTGTCGGTTTCATTCATTTATTGGACGTGTTCAGAACTTTTTTTATTTTTTTTACATTTTACTAGGAAAGACCCTTGGGGTACGAAACCTCTTTTGAAAGGGCGACTTGAACTAACGTAGCAAAGTATCCTCTCTCTCTCTCTCTCTCTCTCTCTCTCTCTCTCTCTCTCTCTCTCTCTCTCTCTCTCTCTCTCTCTCTCTCTCTCTCTCACTCACTCACTCACTCACTCACTCACTCACTCACTCACTCACTCACTCACTCACTCACTCACTCACTCACTCACTCACTCACTCACTCACCACCACTCACTCTCACTCACTCACTCACTCACTCACTCACTCACTCACTCACCACTCACTCACTCACTCAGACTTTGTACCTTACATACAAGAGGTTAAAGCTTAGTTCCCAGATCTTGTCAGATGATGGCATACGGTCCTGCAACCACGCATACAGCGGCTACAGTGGAAGTAGTGCCCCGTCACCATGTGGTCAGAACTACTCCTGTTCGATCGCGTGACAATGCACTCATGTCAAATGGAACATACGGTAATCAGTCCCTTCGTGGACTGATATAAAATCCCAGTTCAATCATTTAAAAAAAATCATTATTGACAATGAATGGCGTTTTTTCGTTTTGTCAATCGGAATTTCGAGCACGATGGCGACGGGACAGCCAGACTACACCGGTCTACAGCAGTATAACAGCCAGGAGAGAAGAACGCAAAGACCATTTCCACTCTTTATGAAGAAGAGCGCAAACAACTGATGGGGGATACATGTATAACCATTATAAATCACAGCATAAGTCACAGTTAAGAAAGGCAACATAAAAACCTAGTTGGTTGCTGTTTAGTGTCACCCTCGCCTCATGGAGTTCAGGGAAGACAATACACTTGTTCTTCCCTTCTCTCTATTCAATGGCTGTACCTCATATATAGTGGCAAGAAAAAGTATGTGAACCCCTTGGAATTACCTGGATTTCGGCATAAATGTGATATCAAATTTGATCTGATCTTCATCCAAGTCGCAACACTAGACAAACACAGTGTGCTTAAACTAATAACACAAATGACTGTATTTTTCTTGTCTATATTGAATACGTCATTTAAACATTCACATTGTAGGTTGGGAAAAGTACGTGAACCCCTAGTCTAATGACTTCTCCAAAAGAAGTCATTAGATTTTGGTTAGAGCTGCCCTGCCCCATAAAAAACACTCACAAAATCTGAGTTTGCTATTCACAAGAAGCATTGCCTGATGTGAACCATACCTCGAACAAAAGAGATCTCAGAAGACCTAAGATTAAGAATTGTTGCCTTGCATAAAGCTGGAAAGGGTTACAAAAGTATCTCTAAAAGTCAGTCCATGGTAAGTCAAATGCAGAAATTTCAGCATTGTTGCTATTCTCCTTAGGAGTGGCCGTCCTGCAAAGATGACTGCAAGAGCACAGTGCAGAATGCACAATGAGGTTAAGAAGAATCCTAGAGTCTCAGCTAAAGACTTCCAAACATCTCTGTTGACGAGTCTACGATACGTAAAACATTAAAACAAGAAAGGTGTTCATGGGAGGACACCACGGAAGAAGCCACTGCTGTCCATAAAAAACATTGCTACACGTCTGAAGTTTGCAAAAGAGCACCTGGATGTTCCACAACGCTACTGGCAAAATATTCTGTGGACAGATTAAACTAAAGCTGTGTTGTTTGGAAGGAACACACAACACTATGTGTGGAGAATAAAAGGCACAGCACACCAACATCAAAACCTCATCTCAACCGGCTGTTTTGATGCCTCTGCTTGCTATCATCGACGGAAAAATTAATTCCCAAGTTTATCAAGACATTTTGCAGGAGAATGTAAGGCTTTCTGTCCGCGAATTGAAGCTCAACAGAAGTTGGGTGATGCAACAGGACAACAACCCAAAACACAGAAGTAAATCAACAACAGAATGGCTTCAACAGAAGAAAATACACCTTCTGGAGTGACCCAGTCAGAGTCCTGACCTCAACCCGATTGAGATGCTGTGGCATGACCTCAAAGAGAGCAGTTCACACCAGACATCCCAATAATATTGCGGAACTGAAACAGTTTTGTAAAGAGGAATGGTCCAAAATTCCTCCTGACCGTTGTACAGGTCTGATCCGCAACCACAGAAAACGTTTGGTTGAGGTTATTGCTGCCAAAGGTGGGTCAACCTGTTATTAAATCCAAGGGTTCACATACTTTTCCCACCCTGCACTGTGAATGTTTACACAGTGTGTTCAATAAAGACATACAAAATTGTAATTGTTTGTGTGTTATTAGTTTAAGCAGACTGTGTGTGTCTATTGTTGTGACTTAGATGAAGATCAGATCAAATGTTGTGACCAATTTTTGTTGAAATCCAGGTAATTCTAAAGGGTTCACATACCTTTTCTTCCCACTGTACCTGCATTTACTAAGGTGTTGTCTTTCACTACAAGATTGATGACGACGATGATAGATCATTTTACCACAATCCCATGTCAGATGAGAGTAGAAGTGTGTGCGTGTGTGCAGTGCTGGCATCCGTGCATGCGTTTTCCCTGTTGCTATTTAAAAAGACATCGAAAGAGCATAGGGCATACGGTATGATCCACTCCATGATAAGAAGGGGCGGATGGAGTGTGGTATGCCAAAGTGCAGACGCCACATTAGACACACACGCACACACACACACACGCCTACACACACCCACACACACTCTAGAATGTGGTCACATTCATTCTTTTTTTTTATAGCCAATGGGGATGGAGTGTACTTATTAATCTTCACGCCCTCATATAAATGAATATGTGTGATAAATGTGGTGTAGTGGACTCCCATCTCTCCGTATGACACGTCCACAAAGATAGAGCAGTAACTGTTACTCCCTTAAGAAACTGACGTGTGTACAAGAGTCAGGGTGTAGCTGCATATGATATTATAGAATAGCCCTGACTCCCTTTACAGAGGCACTATGGGGTTCAGTGATCGCTCATTTCAAGGTTTACAAAATGGATGTAGCAATCCCAGATTGACATGTTCACTATGTTCTAGTGTGTTGCTCCTCTCTAGGGACTAGCAAGAATGCTGTGGAGTCACCGTACGTCCCTATGGGGCCCTTGTAGAGTGTACAAATTGATGGAAGTTCCAGTCCCGGTGGTACTGAGGTCTGAGAACACTGAGGTCAAGTGTGATGTTGTGCTGCCATCTGCAGGCTATAGGGCTTTTGTAACCAATGAATGATCCGCACCAACACAATAACACTACATGACTTACGCCTTGCAAACTCTTTTCTGTGCCTAAATGAAACACCCAATACAAACAAGGCAACAACAACAGCCTATGGCCTTCACTTGTGTTCCCAAAATGCCATTGGCCCTCAGTACAAGTCATTTAGAGATCGCAGAGGTGCCAGACCCATTTGAAGTATATGCCATCGGGCAGAATGTTTCATCCAACGTGACTTAGAGTTATGTATGCATACATTTTTCGTATGGGTGGCCCCGGGAATTTAACCCAAAATCCCGCTGTTGCAGGTGCCATGCTCTACCAACTGAGCCAAACAGGACAAGATGTCATTCGTAATACAGAATGAATTCAAAGATAATGGATTTGGGCAATCAAAGACCCCTCAAACAAACATTGGGACTAAATGCCCCTCTATGCCACAGAGAGGTGTACAGTTGAGGCCGGTATCATGGCCCTGTTCATTTTATAGCCCTTTTTTTTTTTTTTTTTTTTTTTTTTTTTTTTTACAATCCCTAATGCATCCATACCAGGGTAAATAAAGATAGAAATGACGGTCTTCCGTACAACCAATTCATATTTTTTCCCCCTTACATGTGTGACATGCAAATGCTGAGCCAAAGGTGTCTAGTCTTACGTGGGACTAGCATGTGCCATGTATTGGATTTATGGCAGTACTAGAGGCTTTGTTACTTTTTGTTCCACGGCCCACGTCTGACACCTGCTGGACTACTATGTCACTACAACTAATTCCCTCTCCCCGACCTGTTGCGCTTAAGGTGGCCCATCCCAAGTCTCCCCTCGAAACGGTAAATTAAATGCATACGATGGGCTCCAGCTAACGCGTTAAAAACGCATTTAATTGATGAATTGATTAGAAATGTTTCCCTCGTATACTTCAATTGCCAGGACATACTCATAACAGACTCGCAGTTCACTGAGAGGCTGAGACCACCGTGTATGGCACTTTATCCATCTTATCTCTTGATCTGTATCTCTTGGCTATTGGTGTTCCTGCGCTGTACCTGTGACGTCTCGTTTTTGTTCCCGTACGGTATGTACCACTTGTCTGTCCTGTCATCTGGGTGAATAGACTAACATGCACATGTAAATAGACTTACCATACATAGACACGGTTGGGTTTAGTCTTTTATTGGTGTGTCACGTATCATTATTCAAACGTGATCTCTAATACTTAGCAAATGTTTACTCGGTCACTGGGAGGGGGCGAGTAATCCGGGGATAATTCGTTTGGAATGGTTCCAGAGTACTGGATTTATACAAGTGATGCGGTTTGCACCATATGTTTGAGAAGAGGAGCTGGGAAGACGAGCGCGGGGAGGGGAGGGGGTGTCCGTCCAAGGAGAGGGGCCCTGGCCTCGGAGGATTGAGTGGCGAAGGAGATACGTCCAAGGGACTATTCCACCTTAAGAACCCACCGGCCCCTCTGAGCTCCCTCTCCCCGAAGAGCTACGGAAACCCGCCAGGCCGCCACCGCGCACAGCTCGCTTGGCACTGAGGCTATGCAAACGACGCCTCGCTCCCCGTATCGAGCCCCGGTGCGACGGTTGCCATGTCTGACCTGCTATCCCCACATCTCCAGTTTCACAGACACCACAACACTGCCACAGATAAACCACTGCCACCTTCATGAAGTGTAATTTACGTTCAACGTGTGGGTATAGCCTATAGGATATATGAGCACAGCGTAAAAGTAGCAGGGGCGAAAAGTATGAGAGTTTTTAGTGTAAATGATGAGAACGTTTAGGGGGAGGACGGGGGTATAGGGAGAGGAGTGAGGGCTGTAGTCCCGCCTACAAGCAGAGCAGGGGGAAAAAAATGTTCTGGGCCAAACGCGTCCCACTCCACATTGATTGATTATTATGGCACGTCTCTATGTCTGCGTTTTGTTGCGCACGAGATTTCGTCTCTAAAAGATCAAAGGGGCTTCAGGAAGGGGTGGTCCTGAGTAGGGGGATATATAGGGAGCCGGGTCTGTCCTTCTTTAAGGCAAAATCAGAGCAGAAACTAGACGGCACAGTAGAAAAAAACCTGCGCCCGAAGTCACATAGAAACTCAAACAGCTGTTGAGTATTCAAGAGAGGGCTGAAAGAAGCACCAACGTCCCGAAGAGTTGGAATTTATCTACTGCTGAGCTTTTTTCGACCAAGAGAATATAAGACTCGAGCTTGAAGCACCAAGACATGAAGTCTGAGCTGTAGACTATTTTGAATGGGTTTTGCACTGGATTTGTTTCCGTTTTAGTTTTTTTTACACTTACACAATTTCTGGAGGTGTTTTAGTTCTTGGACTGATATTTTTTAGTAATTAGTGGAGTCTTTTACGGATTTTACTTGCTTCCGCCAGACACTTCAATATCATTTTATCTTTCAGTTTGAAGGGTTTTGACACGGAATATGATGTGGTTCGTTTGCGTCTCGTTCTGTTTGATTACCGCTCTGTGCGTGAGCGCGGCGCACGGCACATGGGAGGAAAGTACAGTTGTACCGGTCAGACTCGACCCGGTTCGGCCGGAGAGGGAAGCCGAGCAGGGCCGGACCCTTTCGGTAGAGGAGCGAGAGAAGGAGTCGGAGATGCGGGTCTACCGGTTGGACGTATTTGGCAAACGGGTGGTCTTGGAGCTAGAGCCGGACCAGACCTTCCTGGCACCTGGGTTTGTGTTCCATGTGGTGGGGAGCCCGGAGTTGCAGGCGCAGCGGGAATCTGACAGCAGCACAGCCGAGACTCAGTGCTTCTTCTCGGGCACAGTGAACGGGGAGGAGGACTCCGCAGCTGCGCTCAACCTGTGCCACGGACTACGGGGCGGCTTCTACCTCCAAGGTGAAGAGTACTTCATCTATCCCAATAATTCGACTGATGCACAGCCTATTGATGGGGACCTCCACCTCATTCGCCGGAGAGGTCAGGCATCTTTTGCAGAGGAGAGCAGCTCAAAGTGTGGGGTCAACGAGGACGAGGACAGGTTGCCAGAGAATCAGGAGACAAAAGTAGACCATGGAACCACTAACTCAGACCACCCAGGTATGCATTAACACTGGTAAAATATTTTACTTGGGTCCATTTAGGAATATGCTGACTTTAAATCATATTCATAGGCCTACATCTTTTAGTAAGAAAAAAACATAAGCCAAGCTGTGGCAGATAGTCACTTAGTTGTGTTGTGTGTCTACATCATGTATGGCAAACGAAAAGGACAAATTCCTGTACCAGCCGTGTCCTGGGGCTTCAATTTCTGGAACGGGCAGAGTTTAGCCTTGAGGATTTGTCTATCCAAACTACCTCATCTTCTGTCTTGAAGTGATGCGTAAAATACCACTTTTACGCAAACATCTTAGCCTCTAATAATTACACACAGCGAAGGCTATATATTTAAATGTTGAGGTAAGGGTGGATACGTCGATACTTTGACCGGTGCACAGCTAGGGTTAACGGGGAATGGGCTCAGCTTTGACAGTATACGCAGGCAAGGGGAGAAGGGGGAGGGTAAAGGCTCGGAGGAAGTGAGAGGGGAGTGACCGAGGGAGGGAGGGAGGTACGGGCCGGGCACGGGGGCTGGTGGAAACTAGTCTCGCCGCTTCCTGGTACTGCACGTTGCAGGTCAGCACTGTCAGACATTTTCCCAGATTTTTTTTCTCCCCTCTCACATATAATTTCCGCCCAGTGAAGGTAAATTTGGGAATGTAGTCCTTACGAAGAGACGCCCATACAGAGAAAACGATTTCACGTGAAATTTCACAGAGGAACTCATGTAAAAACGTGTTTTTGGAACACTAAAACGTGTAATAATCACATGTGAAATGCATGTGGTTTTTCAGTAAGGGGCTGCTGAGTCACCCAATGAGAGCCGCTGGAGCTGCTCCAGACGCACCTGGAGAGGTCGATCTTCTCAGTGCTCAGGCGCTCTTGATCTGTCCTAGAAAATACAACTTTGTAGCTTACAATCCATGATGGCCTGTAGTATCACTTGTTACAACTCAAATAAAATCACTTGTGACCACTCAGATATTTGCCATAAGCAATTTGACATTTCATCTTCAAGTCTCTCATCTCTCATCAGACTGTATACAGACTAACAGTTCATCAATTTAAACCAGAGAAACCAGGCTCTCACAAGAGAACTGTCTTAAATGTCTGACTCTAGGCCAGTTTGTCTCACCTCTCTCGATTCTTCTCTCTTTCCATCCAGCCCACCACCAGCGGTCCAAGCGCTTTGTGTCCACGCCCCGCTTCGTGGAGATCATGATCGTGGCCGATCAGTCCATGGCCGAGTTCCACGGTGCCGGACTCAAGCCCTACCTGCTCACCATCATGGCGGTGGCATCGCGTCTCTACCGCCACCCCACCATCCACAACTCCATCAGCCTAGCCGTGGTCAAGCTCTTGGTGGTCTACGAGGAGGAGAGCGGCCCCCAGGTGTCGTCTAACGCTGCCCTGACTCTCCGCAACTTCTGCCAGTGGCAGCGGCAGCACAACCCGCCCAGCGACCGCCACCCAGAGCACTACGACACGGCCGTGCTCTTCACCCGAACGGTATGTTGCTTTTGTGTTTTAACACTGTTTTCACAATGTTTTTTACACCGATGTTCACTGTGGTAACAAGCAACACCTTCACAACTACTTGGTTGCTTTCCAAATGGCACCCATTTCGCTATATAGCTCACTACTTTTGATTTGAAACAGGGTTCTGCTTTATGGTATGGGTTCTGTGTCTGTGTGTGTATGTGGGAAAGCAGTGAGTTTGACAGATGTGTTTTGTCCCTTCTCACCCCCTATAGGACCTGTGCGGCGCCCACTCCTGTGACACGCTAGGCATGGCGGATGTGGGCACGGTGTGCGACCCGGAGAGGAGCTGCTCCATCATCGAGGACGACGGGCTGCAGGCGGCATTCACCGTGGCACACGAACTTGGTAAGATGATACCCTGATGCCAAGCTGACACATATGCACCACACATTCACATCTCTGTCACTAGCCACACGCAGTACACATCTCGTCTCTCAGTCCCAAACCAACCCCTTGTCTCCCCTCTCTCCATTCCTCCCTCTCTTTTGCGCTCTAGGCCACGTGTTCAACATGCCCCACGATGATTCCAAGCAGTGTGCCAGCGTCAACGGTGACCATTGGGGCTCGCACATGATGGCATCCACCCTGTCCAACCTGGACCAACTCCAGCCCTGGTCGCCTTGCTCCGCCCTCATGGTCACCTCCTTCATGGACAACGGACACGGCCAGTGCCTATTGGACAAGCCCCACAAGTCCCAGCCGCTGCCTGCCACGCTACCCGGAACCGTGTACGACGCTGACCGCCAATGTCGCCTGACTTTCGGGGAGGAGTCACAGCACTGTCCCGACCTGAGTACCACATGTGTGGCACTCTGGTGCACAGTGACCACAACCAACGGACTGCTGGTCTGTCAGACCAAGAACTTCCCGTGGGCGGATGGGACGCTGTGTGGCCATGACAGCTTCTGCCTGGCGGGACATTGTCTGAGCAAGACTGAGGCCGCTCGTCACCAGGTGGGTGTTAACCCTCTTATAACACGGCCCTATGACAAAGTCTTAAAGTCAATGGGAGTGATGGAATTGGTCCGTTGGGGGGAAAGGAAGTATAATGCCGATTTGGGATTGGCTAGTTTGAGCTGCATTGGATTAGGTCCAATGTTATGTCTTTTGTTTTAGATATCAGGCTAGCTATAGGAGTGTTGAAATGTTATAGGACACTCAAACTCAAATCTGGACCTTGAAGCCAGTTCCATTGCCTTATTATCAGAGACTGATTTTGACCAAGGACACCAGGTGTGTGCAATTAATTATGAGGTAGAACAGAAAACCAGCAGGCTCCGGACTTCATAGGGTAAGAGTTGAGTACCCCTTATAGGGGCTATAGTGTGTGTAACTATGAGCTTTTTAGCTATAGGACTACCTATAGGACTATTGAAGTGTTATATGGGCTAGTATGTGACTATGAATGACGATGATGTCGTCTCCTGTTGCAGACTCCAGTCAACGGTGCTTGGGGAGTATGGGGACCATGGGGAGACTGTTCCCGTACCTGCGACGGAGGGGTGCAGTACTCCTTCAGGGACTGTGATAACCCTCTGCCCAAAAACGGGGGCAAGTACTGTGAGGGCAAGAGGATCCAATATCGCTCCTGTAACACAGAAATCTGCCCTGGTAGCAATGGTAAGAGCCTCTACTAGCCACACTTATGACATACTTAGTTCATGCTTATTACATAGCTGATACACTAATTACTCTCATTACCCATACATATTCATATATTTATACTTTGAAATTATACAACCTTATTTAGACACATAGGCCACTGACTTGCATATTGTACCCATACTTATACTTTCGACACGTTCGAGAATAGCCATATTTGAATATCACGGCCTACTGTAAAGTTAACATAAGGCTCAAGCTAATCTAACAGTGAATATCACACCTCTCTCTCTCTCTTCATCCCTCTTTCTCTGTAGGTGTGTCGTTCCGCGAGGAGCAGTGTCTGGCCCACAACGATATTTCGTCACAGGTCTCATTCGGTTCGGGAGAGGGTGTGGAGTGGGTTCCCAAATATGCCGGCGTCTCGCCCAAAGACCGCTGCAAGCTGGTGTGCCGGGCCAAGGGCACAGGCTACTTCTTCATTCTGAAACCCAAGGTAAGTGAGGTCACACCACAGATACTTTTGCAAAAATGTAGACAAACACTGTCTATGCTAGCTAGACTAGCTAACACGGCCTAGGCTAACTAGGCTAATACTGTCTAGGCTAACACTGTCTCTAGGCTAACTAGGCTAAGCTAATGCTGTCTAGGCAAACTAGCCTAACACTTTCTAGGCTAACTAGGCTAACACTGTCTCTAGGCTAACTAGACTAAGCTAATGCTGTCTGGGCTAACTAGGCTAACATTTGTTTCTCTGCAACCGTCAGGTGGCTGACGGTACTCCCTGCAGCCCAGACTCCACCTCAGTGTGTGTGCAGGGTCAGTGTGTGAAGGCGGGCTGTGACCGAATCATCGGCTCCAGCCGTCGCTTCGACAAGTGCGGCGTGTGCGGAGGCAACGGCTCAACCTGCAAGAAAGTGTCGGGTGCCCTGGAGCGTGCCAGGTGAGAACAATGACCTATGACCTCAAAACAGCCATCTTTGACTAGAAATTACTGTTTTCTAGTTGAACCCATTTTCTAACTTTTACTACAGTCTGTAGAATCCTATTTTTCTCTAATTAATATATCTCTATCACTCTAAACCTCTTAGCCCTGCCATCTCTTTTTAACACAGTCTCTTACTCTTACAATTAACTTAACTCTTACACTTATGCATAACTTTTTATCATTGGCTATGTTTGACCCTTGTGTTTTTCTGCCCCTCAGGCCTGGTTACCAGAACGTCGTGATCATCCCCGCTGGCGCCACTCACCTGGACGTGAAGCAACGTGCCCCCGGTGGTGGTCGCCATGACAACAGCTACCTGGCAGTGTTGCGCCAGGACGGCACCTACCTCTTGAACGGTGACTACAAGCTGATGACTCTCGAAACAGACATCGCCCTCAAGGGGGCGTTGCTACGATACAGCGGTAGCTCCGCCTCCCTGGAGCGTCTACGCAGCTTCTCGCCCCTCCCCGAGGCCCTGACCATCCAGGTATTGTCTGTAGGTGACTCGCCCCGTCCCCGTGTCAAATACAGCTACTTTGCCCCGAGACCCACTTTGGCGTCACCTAGTGGTGGAACGGTGGCACGCCGCCAGTCCATCAATGCCATCCGGGAGCTGGGGGACGCTGAGTGGACCCTGCGGGAGTGGGGCCCATGCTCGCAGAGCTGTGGGGTCGGTACTCAACAGAGGGAGGTGCTGTGTCTGGATCCCCAGGGGCGGCCATCGCGGGAGTGCCCGGAGGAGCTGCGCCCGTTGGCTTCACGCCCTTGTGCCACACAACCCTGTCCTTCATGGTTCCTGGGAGAGTGGTCGGCGTGCTCCAAGAGCTGTGGCCGTGGGTTCCGCAAGCGCCCGCTACGCTGCGTGGGACACAACGGGCGTACGCTCGCCCACGAGAGCTGCGACCCCAAAGACAGGCCTCGACCTCTGCTGGACTTGTGCAACCAGAGCACCTGCTAAGACTGTCGGGACTCACCTCATTATTACGTCCCTGAAGAACAGCTCATGAAAGAAAGAAAGAAAGAAAGAAAGAATGAAAAGGACTAAAACAACCATATCATCATGAACTTTGCGCCTGATAATACATTGACCAATCATGAGAATGTTTACATCCCATGCAGAGTGCTTTCGGGGGTGTTTTCGGGGGGTCCAATGGGTCCAATGTGGCCGACTGATTGACTGACACTGCAGAGCCAACAACCTCTCTCTCAACTCCCTCCAGCTACTTTGAGGGTAGACTTTAGTATTGTTTGGGTCTGCTCCGTGCCACTGCCACCCCTAGAACACCACACAGACTTGGTGCAGCTGCCCATTGGGCTGGCATGGGGGCACAATGCAGTCACACTGGGACCTTCTCCCTCCCTCTACACCCATGTCAGTGGAGCTGAGATGGAGGAAGAGTTTAAGTGGACACTTCTCTTTCGAAAAAGCATGCTGCTTTAGGTGCCAATGACATGCTTGTGTGTGTGTGTGTGTGTGTGTGTGTGTGTGTGTGTGTGTGTGTGTGTGTGTGTGTGTGTGTGTGTGTGTGTGTGTGTGTGTGTGTGTGTGTGTGTGTGTGTGTGTGTGTGTGTGTGTGCGCGTGCGTGCGTGCGTGTGTGTGTGTGTGGGCTGTCTGTCCTAGCTGGACTGGACAGACATCTTGGGGGGACTATATATGCCAGATGTATCACTGTACAGAATTGGCTACCTTGGGGTGAGGATGTATGTATATGTATTAGAAACAAATGAATGGTCTCACTGCCACACATTCCACTCCCTGTATCGGTTGGAGGCACTTCCTGTTTCAAAGGTTGCAGAACAAAAGACAATCCGAATTGTCCCTCCTAATCCATACGACTTTGTACGCAACCAAACTAACTCAATACAGTTCATTTCAATCAACTTCGGGTCATTCCTGAACAAGTTGGTATGTGCTGCTAACATTCCAGTAGAATCTCCCAATAGACTCGTTCCAATAGACGTATTATTCCAAATGCATCCCGGACTGAACAAAACCAATTTCAAAGCCATATCACTCGGCCCCGCCCCAGACCAAAGAGGTGTGTGAGCAAGCGAACGCGCGTGTGTGTGGCTTCTCTCCTGCTACTACTTCATAAGTAAGTCTCTCCTGCCTTCCGAGAAGGTTTTTTTTTTTTTTGATGATGACGTTTTGTACAGAATATCCAAACATAATTTATTTTTGTTAAATATAATCTTGTTGCTTTTTTATTATTGTTGTATTTTTTATTTGTTATTGTATTGAAATAACAGAAGGATGTAGAGTATATAGAGTATTTATACAGTATTATATATATGGTCCTAGGTTTATGAATAAAGTATCACGTTGACCTATACACTGTTGTCACAAGTGTGGTGTGTCTTGGTATTCTTACGCATCCCTACACACACACAGCTCAATAGGTTCGACTCTATACATACACCTCAATCTATTCCACTCTATGCGCGTGCACACACACACACACTCACACACACACAAACATACTCACAAACATGGCCTTCGTCAGCAAATATATGGTGGGATTTGTGTAATAAACATAATCCCCTTATATACTCATATGTCTGATCATGTCACCACACTGCACACTGCCCTAACCCATCTGGACAAGAGGAATACCTATGTGAGAATGCTGTTCATCGACTACAGCTCGGCATTCAACACCATAGTACCCTCCAAGCTCGTCATCAAGCTCGAGACCCTGGGTCTCGACCCCGCCCTGTGTAACTGGGTACTAGACTTCCTGACGGGCCGCCCCCAGGTGGTGAGGGTAGGCAACAAGATCTCCTCCCCGCTGATCCTCAACACGGGGGCCCCACAAGGGTGCGTTCTGAGCCCTCTCCTGTACTCCCTTTTCACCCACGACTGCGTGGCCACGCACGCCTCCAACTCAATCATCAAGTTTGCGGACGACACAACAGTGGTAGGCTTGATTACCAATAACGATGAGACGGCCTACAGGGAGGAGGTGAGGGCCTTCGGGAGTGTGGTGTCAGGAAAATAACCTCACACTCAACGTCAACAAAACTAAGGAGATGATTGTGGACTTCAGGAAACAGCAGAGGGAACACCCCCCTATCTACATCGATGGAACAGTAGTGGAGATGGTAGCAAGGTTTAAGTTCCTCGGCATACACATCACAGACAAACTGAATTGGTCCACTCACACAGACAGCGTCGTGAAGAAGGCGCAGCAGCGCCTCTTCAACCTCAGGAGGCTGAAGAAATTCGGCTTCTCACCAAAAGCACTCACAAACTTCTACAGATGCACAATCGAGAGCATCCTGGCGGGCTGTATCACCGCCTGGTACGGCAACTGCTCCGCCCTCAACCGTAAGGCTCTCCAGAGGGTAGTGAGGTCTGCACAACGCATCACCAGGGGCAAACTACCTGCCTTCCAGGACACCTACACCACCCGATGTTACAGGAAGGCCATAAAGATCATCAAGGACATCAACCACCCGAGCCACTGCCTGTTCACCCCGCTATCATCCAGAAGGCGAGGTCAGTACAGGTGCATCAAAGCTGGGACCGAGAGACTGAAAAACAGCTTCTATCTCAAGGCCATCATACTGTTAAACAGCCACCACTAACATTGAGTGGCTGCTGCCAACACACTGACATTGACACTGACCCAACTCCAGTCACTTTAATAATGGGAATTGATGGGAAATGATGTAAATATATCACTAGCCACTTTAAACAATGCTACCTTATATAATGTTACTTACCCTACATTATTCATCTCATATACATACATATATACTGTACTCTATATCATCGACTGCATCCTTATGTAATACATGTATCACTAGCCACTTTAACTATGCCACTTTGTTTACTTTGTCTACATACTCATCTCATATGTATATACTGTACTCGATACCATCTACTGTATGCTGCCCCGTACCATCACTCATTCATATATCCTTATGTACATATTCTTTATCCCCTTACACTGACTGTGTATAAGACAGTAGCTTTGGAATTGTTAGTTAGATTACTTGTTGGTTATTACTGCATTGTCGGAACTAGAAGCACAAGCATTTCGCTACACTCGCATTAACATCTGCTAACCATGTGTATGTGACAAATAAAATAAAATTTGATTTGATTTAATTTGATTTATGGACAATGTGTAATAAACATATTTTCCACTGGGTGGCAGTGTTTCAATGGCCCCTCCAGACTTCCGCTGGGTCTCAGGATAGGAATGCTGATCTCAAATCAGTACCCCCTGTCCATGTAATCTTATGCATTATGATCTCAGCACTCCTATACAGGCTCTGATGTATTATCAGTTTAGCCTTTTAGTCAATAATGAATTAATAGATAACATAGACAGCAGGTTCCTGATCCTAGATCAGTACACTTATTCTGAGAAGCTTTATGAATACGGCCCCTGATGTAGGATTTGCAAAATAAATTGTCCATAATGAATAAGATTATATAGACAGCAGAGACCAGATCCTAGATCAGCACTCCTACTTTGAGACGTTTTGTGATTGCGGGCCAAGACTCAAAGGAAGTCATTCCGCTGTAATTATGGGAGAAGGAGACTCCAACATCACTGTCACTTGGGTAACACCATAATGGTCTCATTTAAAATGGCACCCTATTCCCTATGTAGTGCACTACTTTTGACTGACCAGGGCCCACATGGCTCCGGTCAATAGTAGTGCACTTTAAAGGGAAGAGGGTGCTAATGTGGCAGCAGATTCTGTAAACAACAGGTTTGCAGAAGAGAAAAAGAATGTCCTGAATCTGTATTCCCTCTAAGTTTAGCCGATGTTGACTATAAGAACAAAAGGGCCAAAGAAGGGAAAGGAAAAGAGGAGCCCAAACTGTGATAAATGTTTCAACCCCTGAAAAGACAGACTTGCAATTTATCTAAAGAGCATTTCAAATCTACCATCACAGAGTCTCTGTATAGGACTAGATATATTCAATGCTGTGCTATTTCCATAAGCACTGTGGAGTTGCCACTAAGGTAGCCTACCACATTTTTGTTGCTGTCTGTTGTTGCCAATGGAAAATGCTTCTTTCCTTGGGAACTGGGACTTGATCGAATACAATTACACTATTGTTGGTACTTATGTTAAGTTTTCCCATCTCTGCCTGCCGGTGCAAGACGAAAGGCAAAAACTCCCACCAACAACACCCAATTAATTAACTGCCTAAAACCCCTGACATCTGTGAGCAATTATGAATGGGTGGCATTTCTGTAAAAGGTCACGGTTCCCTATGAAATGAAATATGATCCAACAGAATAGTAACGTGGGAGTTGAAGATTGCACTTCCTGCAATAAAGCTGTCATAAGAATGACACGATGCCACTCTGAGGTGTAGGGTGAAGTTGCCCCTAGTCTACGGTCGTGGGTCAGTTTAGCATTTCCCCCACTAACGGTTAAGTTTATGATTGGGGATGGGGAAGCTGATCCTAGATCTGCACCTAGAGGAAACTTCAACTAGAACTCATGCATTACATTTTTAGAATTAATCTATCTATATATCCAAGCTCCTCTTTCATGCATCATGGCAAAGCCAAACCTGCGATTCACGCTTATTCCGTCTTTATTAGCATTGGAATATATATTCGTAATAAAGAGATACTGGACTGTTCTCGCTGAAAACAATTAGTATTTTATGCAGAATGAGTGGCAATATATGAAGGCATAACCATGTTTGACTGTCACACAAGGTAAATAGGCATAGGCTGATTAAAGATTGTGTTTGAGGGGGGGGGGGGTCATTCAATTCTACACGCTTGAGAAACCCATTTAGCCTACATTTTACAAGATGAAGAAGTTTAGTTCTAAATTATATCAAACAAACTCCGTGCTCCTTGAACATTTAAAATAGGGGTACATGAATGTTTTGTAGAGAGGGGATGGGTGGACATGTTGAGAGGGGCAGATTGGATATTGTTTGGTTTCTGACTAGGGTCGTTGGTAAACAATGTTTTTAAAAAAAGTATATTTCCTCTCAAAATGATCGTGTACACGACATAGACCTATATATATCTTTTTTCATTTTCAAAGTGGTCGTGATGGTGGGGGCGGCTGCGTCTTTTATGCCGGAGAGATGTGAACGTTATTGAGGTACTTCCATCCCTTTCCCCACCCAGTCAACAGAGTCATTTGGGAAAATAGCTTGATGCGGGGGAGGGGAAGCGCTAGGACCCACTCCAGGGGAAAAGGGGAACAGAAGAAAACAGCGAGGAAAGAGTGAAGGAAACACTATCAGGGATACGAACACATGGAAGAAGAAACGAATGAGACTTTTCATTCTGATTTGAGCAATTTTATGACTGGAGCAAAGATCCATTCATGTGCGTTCATGGCTCTCTTCGATTGTACTTTTTAGAGAACTCCGTTTAATTGCGCATATCAGCGAGGTTTCGGCGAGCGACTATGTCCCATAGTCTTTTTAGGCGCATATCGATGGAAAACGCGGACGTCGTCGTTTGGGAATAACTGTGAGCGACATTTAGAACAAGTAGGCCTATGCTATCAGTCGATATGGGAAGAACAGAGGCAGCAGGGTGGAAATTCCTACGGGACTCTCTCCTACTTTGTCTTTTTACCGGTAAGAGTTCGTTCATTTGTCCCTGGTTCTCTAGGATGCTTTATCGTCTTTCACGTGCGCAAATGTTTTATTCTTAGCAAAAGTGTTCCTTTTAACAACGGGTTACTTTTTTTTGATTAGGCTAATTGTGAATGTGAACTCCTCAACCCAATGCATGGATGGTTTCACAACGTAAACGAACGGTAGCTATATCGCAAAAATACGTGCTTTAAAGTAGCGGGTCACTAACTTAGACATACTACCGTTAATTTACTCAAAGGTAAAAGAGTCCCTGGGTAAATAAAACTACTGTATGTTACTGTACGTGTCGCCACTTCTACAATGAAAAGAGGCTCAATTGAGTTTTAATCTCGCAAATGTAACCCAGCAATTCGCATAAAACTTTACATCAAATACATAGAAGAAAAAAGTGTGTGCGAGCTTGTGTGTGCGTGTGTGTGGGAGGGGGGTACAAGCCTTGCTCGACGCTAGTCGCAGAACTATACTGTCATTGTCCCCAGCGTAAAAAGCGACAGGACGTGGAGGTAAGGAGCTCGACCTCAAGGGACCACCCATATAGACTCCCATCGTTGGATGACATGCACATTAAAATAGTTACACTCCACACTTCACAGGGAGAAATATGTTTGCAGCCCGAATGGTGCCCTATTCCCTACACAGTGCACTACTTTTGACCAGAGCCCCATGGTCAAGGCTGCTATTATAGGCCCACACAGCCTTTTCAGGGTTGGAAAATACAATCTGCCATCAGTTTGGAGGGATGTGTTGAAAATACACCAGCTTTTGAACAAAGTGAGAATAAGGCTGGAATGAAGATGGAAATCCTTGAACGCACACACAAACACACACCAGTAATTTGTGGCAGTATGCTTGCAGTTTGAGAAACAGCAGGGCTGTGTCTGGGTTAAATTATCTGGGGGTTGAGGAGGGCAAACACCTAGATATAGGACACACGTCCTTTAGACAGACTGTGTGTGTTCAACGACTCTATAAATAATAATGAAATACAAAACCACGAGGAGTGTTTCCAAATGTCCTTTATTTCAAGTGCTTTCTCATTTTGAGGCCAAAGCCACCCCCTTCATTTCAAGTTGTCACATATCCATGTGTCTCCACTGAAGGACTCTCACCACCAGAGGCCGGATTCACAAAACATTACTTACGAAAAAAACGTAAGAGATTTCTTCTTAAGAAGGTTTTGTGAATCCAGCCCCAGCTCTCCAGAGCCTCAGAGTGCCAGTAAACTTCAGTGCTTCGCCTTTGTCGCGCTCACATACACACACAGGTTTACACATTTTTAGATTACATTTAAGTCATTTAGCAGATGCTCTTATCCAGAGCAACTTACAATGAGTGCATTTATCTTAAGATACTGTAGCTAGGAGAGACAACACATCACAAACGTGTCAGGTACAGTTTCCCCCAACAAACTATTTATCAGAAAAGTCAGTTCAAGTGAGAAAAGAGGAGTGCCTTTTTTTTACACTCACACACACACACACACAAACACACACACACACACACACACACACACACACACACACACACACACACACACACACACACACACACACACACACACACACACACACACACACACACACACACTCCCCACCCAACCAAGGCTAACAGGGTATACAAAAGGAAAATCTTTGTTGAGAGAGAGGTAACGGCAGGTTCAGACTAGTGCAGAGAGAAAGAACACAGAGGTGAAGTTAGTGAATAGTGTAGTTGACTAAAAGTATACGCTTTCACATAAAAAAATATATATATTTTCTGAAATTTCTTGTATGATCTCCATTCACATAGCCCTGTTGTCACACAACTCATCTTATTGTTATCACCCTTTTTGATGTGCTGTGTTGTGTGCTTATTGGTTTATGTTGAGCTCCCACTCTACAGGATGAACACCTTTTAAGGTTTAATAAACCCTCTATAAGGACTATATGTTTCCACTTATCAAATACCTTAGTTCTTGTTTTTTGAGTTTAAGTGCAATTACTCTAGTGAACAAAAAAAAACTCTTAAGTTAAATCCTTGATCTTAGTGACATTTCCATGTTTAGAAAAGGTTCAATTAAGCAAAAGACAAAGTTTTAAGTGTATCTACCGATGCTACTCTCCATTATGTTTTGAACATTTTGTAATATGAAAACAGCATTGTGATTTTGGCCTTTAAAGGGTTTTGGAAAACCTTGATTCCAAAGAGCACACTCTACCTTTCTCTCAGCATATTAGATGCAGGGTGTGTGTGAGTGTGTGCATGTGTCCGTAGTAGAGGTAGGTGTGTGTGTGTATGCGTGTGTGTGTATGCGTCTCCATATAATGTATTGAATCTCTCCAGCAGGTCACAGTGAGGCCCAGTGTGATGGCTGTGTGGAGTACTGCTGTGAAGGCTCTCCCCCTTTCTGCTGCTCCTACTACGCCTTTATGGGAGATGTCCTCTCGTAAGTATACACACATATGCTCACACACAATGTCACCTTCTATACATACGCACATACTCAGTCTATAAACACACACTCACCAACTACACACACACACACACACACACACACACACACACACACACACACACACACAATCACTTCTCTACCACTTCACCACCTGCCCTTTCCACATGCAGTGTATGGCCCCTCTGAGAGATTTGACCTTCGTCATTTGGCTCAAGACAGCTGGCCTCTCGCTTTCTCAGTCCTCCTCACCAGTCCACCTATGGAGTATAACACATGCTACCTGCTACAGTCCACTAATGAAGAGGATAATGGTATTAAAGTGTTGTGTAAGCATGGAACATGAATTAATGCCACAGTTAAAGTTCCCAAATTCACCGTTTTCACACCATATAGTCGATGCTGAATAAGTGGGGGATTCACAAAAAAGTGCTATTGAATAGGCCCATTGAATGTGGACTCATTTTATCTAGCCATATAATGTAGCTCTTTCAAGGCCATGGTTGTCATAAGGTAATGGGGGGGAATAATGGTTCCTTGTCTCAAGAGAGATATCTCATCTCATTCTACAGCTTCTCCACAGCCTTTTAAATGGATTTTTGACCACATACATACATACACAAAAGCACACGCACATGTACACACACACACAGGTCTGAGTCATATAATCAGATGTTTGAGCAGATCTCCATGGTTGCACCACAGACATGTTTGGTCATTCATCTTAAGATAGCTAGGTGAGACAACAACATATCACAATCTTACTGCACCGCTGCTTGGACTCCACCTGGCGATCTGTTCACCATTTGCCCTAGCCTGACTCCCCCTGTCTGGTCTTCCCCGGTCTGCTGGTACCCCCCTTCCGAGCTTTTGCTAGCCTCCAGCACACATGCACTGTTGGGGCGAGTGACTCTGAATTTACAATGGCTAGCCCCAAGTCGTTATATATTTAATTTTTTTGCTATGCCGTGCCTTGATTGTATTACTGTTGATGATATCTGGAAATGTGCATGTACACCCTGGCCCATCTACTGTTGCTAGCCCCAATTCTGACTTGGGCTCTGATATCTGCTTCACTGATTTCTGCTCCCGTAAAAGCCTGGGTTTTCTGCACGTTAACACTAGAAGCTCATTACCTAAAATGGATAAATTGGAAGTGTGGGTTCACAGCTCCAATCCAGATGTGTTGGTCATTACTGAGACATGGTTAAGGAAAAGTGTTTTGAATACTGATGTTAACCTTTCTGGTTATAACCTTTAAAGGCAAGACAGATCTTCCAAAGGTTGGGGAGTGGCAATCTTTACCAAGGGTCACCTTCAGTGCTCGGTTGTCTCCACCAAGTCTGTCCCCAAACAATTTGATTTGCTGGTTTTAAGTATTAAACTTTCAAATAGCTCTTTGTTGACTGTTGCTGGGTGATATCGTCCTCCATCAGCACCAGCCTGTACCCTACCTGCCCTAAGCTCTCTCCTGGCCCCTTACACCAAGTCTGAATTTGTCCTGCTAGGTGACCTAAACTGGGACCTAAACCACCTGACCAAGTCCTAAAGCCATGGGACTCCCTAAATCTTTCTCAGATTATTACCAATCCCACAAGGTATGTGTTCTACAGTTCTCTCTGTAACAGTTATCGCTCTGTGGGTCTAACCCAAAGAAGTTCTGGAAAACTGTTAAAGACCTGGAGAATAAACCCTCCTCCTCACAGCTACCCATGTCCCTTAAAGATGATGGTGGGGTTGTTACTGACAAGAAGCACATGGCTGAGCTCTTTAATCACCACTTCATTAAGTCAGGATTCCTATTTGACTCAGCCATACCTCCTTGCCCATCCAACGTTTCCTCATCTCCCACCCCTTCTAATGCGACTAGCCCCCATGCTCCTCCCTCTTTTTCCCCTGCCCCGCTACAAAGTTTCTCCTTGCAGGCAGACACTGAGTCCGAGGTGCTAGAAGAGCTCCTGAAACTTGACCCCAAAAAAACATCTGGGTTAGATGACCCTTTCTTCTTTAAGGTTGCTACCCCTATTATCGCCAAGCCTATCTCCAACCTTTTTAAACTGTCTCTACTTTCTGGGGAGATTCCCATTGCTCGGAAGTCAGCCACGGATTCATACTTTATTTAAAGGGGGAGATCAAGCTGATCCTAACTGTTATAGGCCTATTTCTATTTTGCCCTGTTTACCAACAGTGTTGGAAATACTTGTCAATAATCAACTGACTGGCTTTCTTGATGTCTATAGTATTCTCTCTGGTATGCAATATTATACCTGCTCAGGTTATGGATGTGTCACTGCAACCTTAAAGGTCCCCAATGATGTCACCATTGCCCTTGATTCTAAGCAATGTTGTGCTGCTATTTTTATTGACTTGGCCAAAGCTTTTGATACAGTAGACCATTCTATTCTTGTGGGCCGGCTTAGGAATAAGGTGTCTCTGAGGGCTCTTTGGCTTGGTTTGCTAACTACCTCTCTGAAAGAGTGCAGTGTATAAAGTGAGAAAATCTGCTGTCTCAGCCACTGCCTGTCACCAAGGGAGTACCCCAAGGCTCATTCCTAAGCCCCACGCTCTTCTCAATTTACATCAACAGCATAGCTCAGGCAGCATAGCTCAGAGTCTTATACTCAGTTGGCCCCTCCCCGAATTTTGCTTTCTTCGTGTCTAACAAGCTTCCTCTACCTTAACCCTGTTCTGAACACCTCCACAACGAAGGTCATGTGGTTTTGTAAGAAGAATGCCCCTCTCCCCACAGGTATGATTACTACCTCTGAGGGTTTAGAGCTTGAGGTATTTAAAAAAAAAAAAAATCCCAGCCCCCATCCCCGCAGGAGGTCTTTTGCCTTTTTAGTTAAATAAAGGTTAAATAAACGTTAAAAAGCACGTTTTCCCTCAACAAAGTAGTTTTTAACAAAATAGCATTTTTGTGGGAGGCGGTGTCTGTGGGATTTATTTAAGATACTCTTTAAAGAGGTTGGGAGGTGAATTGAAATTCCATGCAGAATTGATTTGTGAGAAGATTCATTGGATGAGATGACTTACCAGCAGCCACAAACTAGAATGAAAACGTGTTTGTGTGTGTGCATGCATGTGTGTATGTGTGCGCTTTCTAGGGGCACGGCGATCTCAGGCATCGTGTTTGGTGTGGTGTTTCTGATGGGAGCGCTGGCGGCCTTCTTCCTGTGTGTGTGCATGTGTGTGAAGAACGGGCGAGGGGCCCAGGTGGACGTGTTCAACACCTCCTACATCAACACTGTGTCCCAGGGCTACCCAGGTAAGACTGATCTAGGATCAGGTCCCCTATGTCCATATAATCTTATTCATTATGATCTAAAATGATAAACTGATCCTAGGTCATCTTTCAGGGTCCATATAGTTTCAAGTTTTATTAGTCAAATGCACAAGTACAGTGAAACGCTTAAAAGGTCCAATGCAGCCATTTCTATCTCAATATCAAATAATTTCCAGGTAACAACTAAGTTCCTTACTGTGATTGTTTTCCATTCAAATGGCAAAAGGGAAACAAAATGAGCTTCTTAATCAAAGAGAAATTTCTTAAGCAAGAATTTTGCTAGGACTGTCTAGAATTGTGGGGAGAGGAAAACTGAAAAAGATATGTTATTGTCAGAGAGATTTTTAACTCTTTTGTATTAGACTTTTATCTACACTGAACAAAAATATAAACACAACATGTAAAGTGTTGGTCCCATGTTTCTTGAGCTGAAATAAAAGATCCCAGAAATGTTACTCTAAATGGGCATTATCATCATTTTCACATTTTCAGTATTATTCCATATACACTGCTCAAAAAAATAAAGGGAACACTAAAATAACACATCCTAGATCTGAAAGAATGAAATATTCTTATTAAATACTTTTTTCTTTACATAGTTGAATGTGCTGACAACAAAAACACACAAAGATTATCAATGGAAATCAAATGTATCAACCCATGGAGGTCTGGATTTGGAGTCACACTCAAAATTAAAGTGGAAGACCACACTACAGGCTGATCCAACTTTGATGTAATGTCCTTAAAACAGGTCAAAGGAGGCTCAGTAGTGTGTGTGGCCTCCACGTGCCTGTATGACCTCCCTACAACGCCTATGACCTCCCTACAACGCCTGTATGACCTCCCTACAACGCATGCTCCTGATGAGGTGGCGGATGGTCTCCTGAGGGATCTCCTCCCAGACCAGGACTAAAGCATCCGCCAACTCCTGGACAGTCTGTGGTGCAACGTGGCGTTGGTGGATGGAGCGAGACATGATGTCCCAGATGTGCTCAATTGGATTCAGGTCTGGGGAACGGGCGAGCCAGTCCAAAGCATCAATGCCTTCCTCTTGCAGGAACTGCTGACACACTGCAGCCACATGAGGTCTGGCATTGTCTTGCATTAGGAGGAACCCAGGGCCAACCGCACCAGCATATGGTCTCACAAGGGGTCTGAGGTTCTCATCTCGGTACCTAATGGCAGTCAGGCTACCTCTGGCGAGCACATGGAGGGCTGTGCGGCCCCCCAAAGAAATGCCACCCCACACCATGACTGACCCACCGCCAAACCGGTCATGCTGGAGGATGTTGCAGGCAGCAGAACGTTCTCCACGGAGTCTCCAGACTCTGTCACGTCTGTCACATGTGCTCAGTGTGAACCTGCTTTCATCTGTGAAGAGCACAGGGCGCCAGTGGCGAATTTGCCAATCTTGATGTTCTCTGGCAAATGCCAAACGTCCTGCACGGTGTTGGGCTGTAAGCACAACCCCCACCTGTGGACGTCGGGCCCTCATACCACCCTCATGGAGTCTGTTTCTGACCGTTTGAGCAGACACATGCACATTTGTGGCCTGCTGGAGGTCATTTTGCAGGGCTCTGGCAGTGCTCCTCCTTGCACAAAGGTGGAGCTAGCGGTCCTGCTGCTGGGTTGTTGCCCTCCTACGGCCTCCTCCACGTCTCCTGATGTACTGGCCTGTCTCCTGGTAGCGCCTCCATGCTCTGGACACTACGCTGACAGACACAGCAAACCTTCTTGCCACAGCTCGCATTGTTGTACCATCCTGGATGAGCTGCACTACCTAAGCCACTTGTGTGGGTTGTAGACTCCGTCTCATGCTACCACTAGAGTGAAAGCACCGCCAGCATTCAAAAGTGACCAAAACATCAGCCAGGAAGCATAGGAACTGAGAAGTGGTCTGTTGTCACCACCTGCAGAACCACTCCTTTATTGGGGGTGTCTTGCTAATTGCCTATAATTTCCACCTGTTATCTATTCCATTTGCACAACAGCATGTGAAATTTATTGTCAATCAGTGTTGCTTCCTAAGTGGACAGTTTGATTTCACAGAAGTGTGATTGACTTGGAGTTACATTGTGTTGTTTAAGTGTTCCCTTTATTTTTTTCAGCAGTGTATATAAAACACAAGAAAATCACATTTTTGACTGCACTGGTCCTTTAACCCCTTACACTTGTGAAAATTGGCTGATATGGATAGGGACAAATTTATATATATTTTTTTAAAGAATAACTATACATAGCATATGCATGAGCATGGTAGCAATTGAAAGAGAACACTTTGGAGATTATGGGGAAATTTATCAGACCAAAGGTGAGGACAAAACCGTTCACCTTACACGAGACTGATTCCAAACATTACACTGTTGATTTTATGTGCTTCGTACATTTACTTTACTTTCCATTGAAATGACGTGGAAACGTCAGTGTGTGCCCCGTCGTCAGCTAAGTTATAAAATACGATCTTACGGTGTCAGGCTTTCAAAAGGCACAGACAAATAGTCATTTTGATGCACATAGAAGGGAGTCATTAGTGCATTCAGGTGCATGTTTAAATGACACTAAAAATGGAACATTGTACATCAAATGCCTGTTTGCTTAAGACTGATGCCATGCAAGCGCTTACACATGCATACACACACTTGCATTGAAACGAACACGTCTGCACACACACGGGGGCACACATACACAAATGTAAATAGTGCCGCACGTGCACACAAACGCATACAGTTGGCCTTGATGTCGTGATTTTTGTTGTCTTTGATGCCTTTCTTTTGCGTTGCTGTTCTCTGTTGTTGTTTTCCTTTGTTTTTGTATTTTTCCTCTTTTGTTCTTTTTGTTGGTTGTTGGCGCATTGGGTCTGTCGGTGGTGGTTTTGGTTGGGTTGGAGGGGGATGGTGACGGGTGGGGAGTGGGGGAGGTTTTTCGAGGGGGACTTGTGAGGGTTTCTTGGATGGTTGAGGGGAAGCTCTTGAGGGGAACTGTGGGGGGGGGGATCTTGGAAGGTTGGAGGCCTGGCGTTTGGGAGCTTGAGAGGTCGCTGGTTCGGGTCTCCGATTTGAATGGGTCGGGATCTGAATGCCAAGAGAGTTCAAAGCAGTCATCAAAGCAAAGAGTGGCTACTTTGAACAATCTAAGATCTAAAATATATTTTGATTTATTTAACACTGTTTTGGTTACTACATGATTCCATATGTGTTATTTCATAGTTTTGATGCCTTCACTATTATTACTATTCTTCAATGTAGAAAATAGTAAAAATAAAGAAAAACCCTTGAATGAGTAGATGTGTCTACCACACTTTTGACTGGTACTCTACAGTCAGTGCATATAGTCCTTGGTGGGGGTGGGCAGCTATTGTCTATCTGTATTGAAGTCCCATTGCTTGGAAGTCTCATAAGCTGCCTCGGAGCCTGTTGGTACGAGACCTGATACTCTGGTACCGCCTGCCGGACGGAAGAAGAGAGAACAGGGGTGGCTGGAGTCTTTGGTATTTTTTAGGCCTTCCTCAGACACTGCTTGGTGTGTATGTCCTAATCTTATTCATTATGGTCTAAAAGGGCAAACTGATCCTAGCTCAGCACTCCTACTCTGAGACGCTTTATGAATACAGGCCGTAACAACTGCTCCTCCACTAACTTGCTGAACAGAAAATTACCCGGCCACCAATTTACCCATTTCCCTGCAGTGCAATGATTCCACCAATAGAGGACATTGCTCCTCCACCAATGATCAACACATACTGAAGTCTAGAACGTTTCTACCAGTGGAGGCTGCTGAGCGGAGAACGGCTCATAACAATGGCTGGAATGGAGACAATGGAATGGTATCGAACATGTGCTTTCCATTGGTTGATACCATTCCATTGACTCCAGTGGAGTCTGGTGGGAGGAGCTATAGGAGGACGTGCTCATTGTAATAGCTCGAATGGAATCAATGGAACGTGGTTTCCATGTGTTCATTTTGTGTTTTTATATGTGTTTGATATGAGCCTGTCCTCCTATAGCTGCTCCCAACAGCCTCCTCTGATTGACTCCATTCCAGCCATTACTATGAGCCGTCGTCTCAGCAATCTCCACTGGTTTCTACAGCCCCAGCAAAACAGATACAATGACATAGCAGGGTCTGTTGTACTTCTATGTTGTATGTGTGTAGTATGTGTGTATTGGCAATCTTTATTTATCCATCAACTACTGATAACAAATATGCACTTTTCTCTCTCTGTGTCTGTCTGTCTCTCTCTCTTTCTCCAGGACCCCCACCTCCCTACACCTATGACTATGAGATGTACCCTTCGGCCATGCGCCCCCCTCCCTACACCCCCACCCCACCTAGGACAGACAGCTACTCCCCTCCCCCTCCGTATCCGGGCTGTAATCGCAAATGACTTGAAGACAAAATGGAGAGTCCTGACCAGGCTACTTGCCATTCTGAAGGAGCACATCATGGATTAAGTTTGTGCAGTGTATTAGCAGGGAAAGATGAGACTGTACGCATATCCTTTCGAACCTCTGGGTCACTTAAAATAACTGGACCACTTTGACCTTTTCTTGTGGGTGTGACTGGGTCAATTAAACTGATTGGTGTTTTGTGTGTGTGTGTGGGGGGGGGTGAAAACCTCTGAATCACTTAAAATGACTGTGTGGACTGATCCACTTTTGAACATTTGATGTGGTGGTGGTGGGGGTCAATCCAACTGATGAGCTTGTCGGGGGTGAAAACCACTAGTAGTATTTGACTCATATTCTATGTCAATGAATATGAGTGAGGGGACAAAGTACGTAACTTTATTTGAAGATGTGGATCTTTGTTGTACCATTTCTCTGGTCGAGATGTCTGTTAGCTGGCTTTCCTTTAGGCCAGGTGCTCTTCCATATCTTATTTCAACAAGGCAAAGGAGAGAACTGTAGCCTAGTCCTAGATATGTTTGTGCTCTATTGCCAATTCCTTTATGTGGCAATGACCTGAGGACATAGCGAGACAGCACAAACAAATCTGGGACCAGTCAAGGAAAACTGTGTGAAACTATGAATTGTACCGTAGAAACAGGATGGTAAACATATGGCTCCTTGGTGAAGTTTCCCCTAGGTACAGATCTAGTATCAGCTTCCCCTTCTCCCAATCCCAACCTTAACTATTAGTGGAGATACTACAAAACTGACCCAAGATCTAACATCGAAATCAAACTTTATATGTCACATGCGCTGAATACAACAGGTACAACCTTACTGTGAAATGCTTACTTGGCCGTACGCACTACCCTCTGTAGCGCCTTCCGGTCAGATGCCGAGCAGCTGCCAACGCAGGCGTTGATGCAACCGGTCAGGATGCTCTTGGTGGTGCGTGTAGCTGTATACATTTTTGAGGATCTGAGGACCATTGCCAAATCTTTTCAGTGTCCCGAGGGGGAAAAGGTGTTGTCGTGCCCTCTTCACAACTGTCTTGGTGTGTTTGGACCATGATAATTCGTTGGTGATGTGGACACCAAGGAACTTGAAACTCTCGACCCGCTTCACTACAGCCCGTCGATGTTAATGGGGGCCTGTTCCACCCGCTTTTCCCTGTAGTCCACGATCAGCTCCTTTCTTGCTGACATTGAGGGAGAGGTTATTGTCCTGGCACCGCCAGGTCTCCTATAGGCTGTCTCATCATTGCCGGTAATCAGGCATACACTGTTGTGTCATCAGCAAACTTAATGATGGTGTTGGAGTCGTGTTTGGCCACGCAGTCATGGGTGAACAGGGAGTACAGGAGGGGATTAAATACACACCCCTGAGGGGCCCCAGTGTTGAGGATCAGTGTGGCAGACGTGGTGTTGCCTACCCTTACTACCTGGGAGCGGCCCATCAGGAAGTCCAGGATCCAGTTGCAGAGGGAGGTATTTAGTCCCAGGGTCCTTAGCTTAGTGATGAGCTTTGTGGGCACTATGGTATTGAACGCTGAGCTGTAATCAATGAACAGCATTCTCACATAGGTGTTCCTTTTGTCCAGGTGGGAAAGGGCAGTGTGGACTGTGATTGAGATTGCATCATCTCTGAATCTTTTGGGGCGGTATGCGAATTGGAGTGGGTCTAGGGTATCCGGGATGATGCTGTTGATGTGAGCCATGACCAGCATTTCAAGGCCACTTCATGGCTACCGACATGAATGCTACAGGCGGCAATCATTTAGGCAGGTTACCTTTGTTTCTTTGGGCACAGGGATTATAGTGGTCTGCTTGAAACATGTAGGTATTACAGACTCGGTCAGAGAGAGGTTGAAAATGTTGGTCCACGCATGCTTTGCGTACACGTCCTGGTAATCTGTCTGGCCCCGGCGACTTTGTGAATGTTGCCCTGTTTAAAGGTCTTGCTCACATTGGCTACCAAGAGGATTATCACACAGTCGTCCAGAACAGCTGGTTCTCTCATGCATGCTTCAGTGTTGCTTGCCTCAAAGCGAGCATAAAAAGCATTTAGCTCGTCTGGTAGGCTCGTGTCACTGGGCAGCTCGCGGCTAGGTTTCCCTTTGTAGTCCGTAATAGGTTTCAAGCCCTGCCACATCCGACGAGCAGCAGAGCCGGTGTAGTAGGATTCAATCTTAATCCTGTATTGACACTTTGCCTGTTTGATGGTTCGTCTGAGGGCGTAGCTAGATTTGTTATAAGCGTCCGGATTAGTGTCCCACTCTTTGAAAGCGGCAGCTCGAGGCTTTAGCTCGATGCGGATGTTGCTTGTGATTCATGACTTCTGGTTGGGATATGTACGTACGGTCACAGTGGGGACGACGTCATTGATGCACTTATTTATGAAGCCGATGACTGAGGTGGTATACTCCTCAATGCCATTGGATGAATCCCAGAACATATTCCAGTCTGTATTGATCGGGTCAATGGTACTTCCTGACTTAGTTTTAGCTTGTAAGCAGGAATCAGGAGGATAAAATGGTCAGATTTGTCAAATGGAGGGCAAGGGAGAGCTTTGTATGCTTCTCTGTGTGTGGCGTAAAGGTGGTCTCGAGGTTTTTTCTCTCTTGTTGCACATTTGACATGCTGGTAGAAGTGATTTAAGTTTGCCTGCATTAAAGTTTCCAGCCACTGGGCGCATCGCTTCTAGATAAGCATGGGTTTGTTCACTTATGGTCTTATACAGCTCATTGAGTGCAGTCTTAGTGCCAGCATCGGTTTGTAGTGGTAAATAGACAGCTACGAATAATATAAATGAGAACTCTCTTGGTAGATATTGTGGTCTAGAGTAGAGGTCGACCGATTATGATGTTTTTAACACCGATACCGATTATTGGAGGACCAAAAAATAGCCGATACCGATTAACCGGACGATTTTTATTTATTTATTTGTAATAATGATAATTACAACAATACTGAATGAACACTTATTTTAACTTAATATAATACATCAATAAAATCAATTTAGCCTCAAATAAATAATTAAACGTTCAATTTGGTTTAAATAATGCAAAAACAAAGTGTTGGAGAAGAAAGTAAAAGTGCAATATGTGCCATGTAAAAAAGCTGACGTTTAAGTTCCTTGCTCAGAACATGAGAACATATGAAAACTGGTGGTTCCTATTCCCAGGTAAGAAGTTTTAGGTTGTAGTTATTATAGGAATTATAGGACTATTTCTCTCTAACATTTGTATTCAAATACCTTTGACTGGATGTTCTTATAGGCACTTTAGTATTGCCAGTGTAACAGTATAGATTCCGTCCCTCTCCTCGCCCCTACCTGGGCTCGAACCAGGAACACATCGACAACAGCCACCCTCGAAGCATCGTTACTCATCGCTCCACAAAAAGCTGCGGCCCTTGCAGAGCAAGGGGAACAACTACTCCAAGTCTCAGAGCGAGTGACGTCACCGATTGAAACGCTATTAGCGCACATCCCGCTAACTAGCTAGCCATTTCACATCGGTTACATCAGCCTAATCTCGGGAGTTGATAGGCTTGAAGTCATAAACAGCTCAATGCTTGAAGCATTGTGAAGAGCTGCTGGCAAAACGCACAAAAGTGCTGTTTTAATGAATACCATCGCTCAGTCAGACTATCAAATATCAAATCATAGACTTAATTATAACATAATAACACACAGAAATAGGAGCCTTTGGTCATTAATATGGTCGAATCCAGAAACTATCATTTCAAAAACAAAACGTTTATTCTTTCAGTGAAATACAGAATCGTTCTGTATTTTATCTAACGGGTGGCATCCATAAGTCTAAATATGCAGGTTTAAAAATATATACTTCTGTGTACTGATTTTAAGAAAGGCATTGAAGTTTATGGTTAGGTACAGTCGTGCAACGATTGTGCTTTTTTCGCAAATGCGCTTTTGTTAAATCATCCCCCGTTTGGCGAAGTTGGCTGTCTTTGTTAGGAAGAAATAGTCTTCACACAGTTCGCAACGAGCCAGGCGTCCCAAACTGCTGCATTTACCCTGTCTCTGTTGCAAGAGAAGTGACACAATTTTCCTCGTTAAAAGAAATTCATTTTAGCAGGCAATATTAACTAAATATGCAGGTTTAAAAATATATACTTGTGTATTGATTTTAAGAAAGGCATTGATGTATATGGAGCAACGACAGTCCTTTTTCACGAATGCGCACCGCTTCGATTATATGCATCGCAGGACACACTAGATAAACTAGTAATATCATCAACCATGTGTAGTTAACTAGTGATTATGATTGATTGATTGTTTTTTATAAGATAAGTTTAATGCTAGCTAGCAACTTACCTTGGCTTCTTACTGCATTCGCGTAACAGGCAGGCTCCTCGTTGAGTGCAATGTAAGGCAGGTGGTTAGAGCGTTGGACTAGATAACCGTAAGGTTGCAAGATTGAATGAGCTGACAAGATAAACATCTGTCATTCTGCCCCTGAACAAGGCAGTTAACCCACCGTTCCTAGGCTGTCATTGAAAAGAAGAATGTGTTCTTAACTGACTTGCCTAGTTAAATAAAGTTGTAAAAAAGAAAAAAGAAAAACGGTGTCCAAAAATACAGATTTCCGATTGTTATGAAAACTTGAAATCGGCCCTAATTAATCAGCCATTCCGATTAATCGATCGACCTCTAGTCTAGAGCTTATCATAAGGTACTCTACCTCAGGCAAGCAATACCTCAAGACTTCTTAATATTAGACATCGCGCACCAGCTGTTATTGACAAATAGACACACACCCCCACCCCTCGTCTTACTAGACATTGCTTCTCTGTCCTGCCGATGTATGTAAAATCCCGCCACCTCTATATTATTCGTGTCCTCATTCATCAACCACTCAGAGAAACATAAGATATTACAGTTTTTAATGTCCCGTTGATCATATATCATCCATTTTGTTTTCCAATGATTGCACGTTGGCCAACAGAACGGATGGTAGTGGAGGTTTACTCACTCGCCTACGAATTCTCAGAAGGCCCGACCACCGGCCCTTTTTTCTCTGTCTTTTCTTCATACAAATTACTAGGATTTGGGCTTGGTTCTGAAAAGGCAGTATATCCTTCTTGTCGGACTCGTTAAAGAAAAAATCTTTGTCCAGTCCGAGGTGAGTAATCGCTGTTTTGATGTCCAGAGTTATTTTTGGTCATGAGAGATGGTAGCAGCAACATTATCAACTAAATCTACCAGTTCAAAAATAAGTTACAAACAACGTTAAAAAAACGAACATTTGGTTAGGAGCCCGTAAAGCGCCAGCCATCCCCTCCGGCGCCATTGTCCAGATCAGCGTCTAGGGGCAACTTCACCCTACTCTGAGCAGGGCTGCCTATATGTGCACAGTGAAGACGGGTCTGGGCCTGCTCTCGGAGGACTGAGGAATGATGAAATTAATTCTATGATGGTGTTGTTTCTCAACAATCTTTCAGTGTTGTTTATATGTTGTCGATATGAACATGTTCATATCTGCCTCAATAAATACCCAAGAAAACCTCTAAACTCAGTACACCAGTCAATGGCCGTGTGTGTGCATGCACGAGCACGTACCCACGTGTGTGGGAATCGGTAAGTGTGAATGAGTGTATACCATATCAGTGAGTGTATAACAGAGAGGATGTAGAAGGGAGAGAGCACAACAACAAGTCCAGCCTAGATGTAATTTGTGCTCCAGATTCAAGTAAAAGTAAGCCTCTGCATAAGGGCTATTTGAGATGCTCATTCTGCTCACACAAAGGAGGAAGACAGCCAGCACTTCGCTGCAGTGAAATTGCTAAGCAAATCCAACCTTTTATTCAATAAGGGGTTGTGCAAGGCAATTTTCCCACTCCTTCAAAATGGCTCATGTTGAAGATTAATCCAATTTGTATTTCCAACGGAAAAATATTCTACCTCTGCCATATTATTCAGCTCCGGGGTGAAGTTTCCCCCTAGGTACAGATCTAGGATCAGCTTTCCCTCCCCAAATCCTAACCTTCGCCATTAGTCTGGGGGGGGGGGATTATCCAAGATCAGTGTCTGGGCCTAGGAGCAGCTTCACCCTACACATAGTATTCATGCAGGCAGCTCGATTGGTGCCTCAAATCACAACAGGTAGGCTACTGCTGGTTATTGAGGTCATAAATAGTGCACTATAGGGTGCCATTTGAGACACAAACCTAAGGTCATCGGAGCTGGTATTGACCATTGGTGGTTTTTGACATGTGCTTCATGTCAAAAATGTGTCACATGGCTATGAAATTGAAAGTAAGTTTGAGCACATTTCTTTAATCTTGAGGGACATTTCTATAATACTCAAATTGAAATGAATTGTGATTGAAATTAATTGTGCCTACTCAAATTTGCACCATGAGCTGTCCATTTCTGACTGGTTGTGCTGGGTCTGCTGTTTCAAGGTTCAGCACCACAATGTAAGTTGTGAGGTCAACAACTCTAATAAATACATAATATGCAAGAAACATATTTTATAAATTAAATTATAGTGGTAGCAATCTATTAAAGCTATTTAATCTCCGTGCTCTCCTCAAACTAAACAGAACATAGGCTATTCCTCACAGAAGAGAGGTTTTTGGACTAGGCCTAATCATAAATTATTTTCGGAAGAAACCTTTGACTGTGAATGTGCACTGGAGACCTGGTGCGTAGAGCCAGCATCAGTTGTACAGGAACAAGTCATCTCACGGTGAGTGCGAGGAGCTGGCACAGGACGTACTGGGCTGTGGAGGCGCACTGGAGACCTGGTGCGTAGAGCCGGCACAAATGGTACCGGACCAATGACACGCTCCTCAAGGAGAGTTTGGAGAGCTGGCACAGGACGTACAGGGCTGGGAAGGCGTAGTGGAGACATGGTGCGTGGAGCCGGCACAGATTTGACCAGACTGATAGCACGCTCCTCAGGACAAGTACGGAGAGCTGACTCAGGTGGCATTAAACTGATAACACGCTCCTGAGGGCAAATGTCGTGCATCTTCCACCAACTCAACAACTCTCCCATTTCTCTCTCTAAATTCTCCCTCATCTCACTGACGGTCTCTGACTCTCTCCGTTCACTCTCCTCCAGTTTCTCCCTCTTCTCCCAGACTGGCTCTGGTTCACTCCTCGGCTCCGCCGACCACCCCTTGTGACCACCCCTTGTGCCCACCCCCCTGTTTTTTTTACTTTCTTTGTGGCCGCGAACCCTGGCGTCGTCGCTGTCCTTCCTTCTCTGAAGTGCGCGTCACCAGTCCTGTACCACCTGTGCCGGCTCCACGCATCAGGCCTCCAGTGCGCCTCTCCAGTCCTGTGCCAGCTCCACGCACTCGCCCTGAAGTGTGTGTCACCAGTCCGGTGCCACCTGTACCGGCTCCACGCACTAGGCCTCCATTCCGTTGGTGCTCGGTCCAGATACGATGTCCAGTCCCGCTCCATGGCAGGAGCCTTCCTTGAAACCGTGGTCCAGTCCAGGCAGTGTTCAGCCCGGGTCCATGGCTGGATCCACGAAATGAGCGGGTTCTTCGGCCCGCACCATAGCCACCACGAAAGCTGGTGGATCCGCGAGCTGAGCGGGTTCTTCATCCCGCACCGGAGCCGCCACCAACACTAATCATCCCCCCTACCCTCCCCATTTGGTTTCAGGTTTTGCGGTCGGAGTCCGCACCTTTGGGGGGGTTGGGGGGGGTACTGTCAAGCCCTGACCATAGAGAGCCATTGTTTCTCTATGGTGTAGTAGGTCAGGGTGTGACTAGGGGGTGATCTAGTAAATCTATGTCTATGTTGTGTTCTAGTTTCTTTTTCTATGTTGGTGTTTTGTATGATTCCCAATTAGAGTCAGCTGGTAATCGTTGTCTCTAATTGGGGATCATATTTAACTAGTTATTTTCCCACCTGTGTTTGTGGGATCTTGTTTATGTGCAGTTGCCTGTGAGCACTCCATTGTCTTCACGTTTCATTCATTCTTTATTGTTTTTTGTGCGTTACAGTTAATAAACATGTGGAAACCATATCACGCTGCACCTTGGTCCGATAATTCTTACGACGAACATGACACAATGTACACTTCTGTTGTTCTGCCCCTGAACAAGGCAGTTCACCCACTGTTCCCTGGTAGGCCATCATTGTAAATAAGAATTTGTTCTTACTGACTTGCTTAGTTAAATAAAATAAACATGCCACTCTGTTCTGGGCCAGCTGCAGCTTAACTAGGTATTTATTTGCAGCACTTGACCACACTACTGGACAATAATCAAGATAAGCCAAAACTAGAGCCTGCAGGACTTGCTTTTTTGAGAGTGGTGTCAAAAAAAGCATCTCCCAATCTTTACAACCATTAAATCTATGTTTTGACCATGACAGTTTACAATCTAAGGTAACACCAAGTAATTTAGTCTCCTTAACTTGTTCAACAGCCACACCATTCATTACCAGATTCAGTTGAGGTCTAGAGCTTAGGGAATGATTTGTACCAAATACAATGCTCTTAGATTTAGAGATTCTCAGGGCCAGTTTATTTCTGGCCACCCATTCCAAAACTGACTGCAACTCATTGTTAAGAGTTTCAGTGACTTCATTAGCTGTGGGTGCTGACACATATATGGTTGAATCATCAGCATACAGCATACATGCATGTACACAAAGGCTTTGTTTAATGCCAGTGGCACGTCATAAGCTTTGTTGCAACAAGGATCCACCATGCCTCTGGACTACACCCCTTCCTGTGGGTGGCTGCCTGGAAGACAAAAACAGGGTGATTAAAGTACACAACTCATCACATGAATCACATGATACGTTAACAATGCAATAGGAATGCTTGATTGTTACACATGGAAAGTAGTGACACCTGTGACATTCTCACCCAATTTCAAATGAGTGTTTCCTCACACTACTGAGTGAAAACACTGCAAAATGACACACGTGCAATATTATGTTTCACACACCGGTTAGCAAAAACAATTAAAAAAAATATAACCCCCCCCATATTTACTCAAAACAAACAACAAAGTCCCCTTGAACATAAAGGTCTCCAATACCTTCTAGCTAGCAGCCAGGGCCATTCTTGTAGTCGTCTCCATCGACCGTTTCCTCTCTCCTGGTAGACCCGGGTCATCAAGTGACCCCATCCTGGTCGCTACAGCCCCATCGCTCACCCACTTTGAGTGGATCATTCCGTCCAGCTCTCTGCAGGCCCCCATGGCAGTGTTATTGTCCCCGCCCGCTGTCCTGTACCTTTGCCCCACCTCTGGATTACCAACCTCTGCCTGACCCTGAGCCTGCCTGCCGTCCTGTACTTTTGCCCCTGTTGCTGTAATAAACATTGTTACTTCGACACGGTCTGCATCTGGGTCTTACCTTTATCCTGATACCTGGCCCCTCATCAAAGATAATGGTCGGTCACACATACACAAACACAGAGCACTGATTACATTATCAATGTTGGTTATGTTCATCCTGGTGGAACCAACCTGATCGCTGTGTTCACCTTTCTATTTCACTTCAGATTTCATAAAATGTGAAGTGAAATAGAGTGGTGAGAGGCTGGTTCCGCCGGGCTAGGTTATGTCCAGGACATTATATTCACCCAAGAATTAGAGAATAAGCAACAAATAATGCCCTTCACATAAATTATTTTTCACAATTGGTTTATCAAATGTATCAAAGTAATGAAGTGGGTTACCTTTTGTATTCGTACAATTGATGAGGCTGTGAAAGCTGTTGCCGAAGGTTGCCTGTCGGATACTTGCCATAAAGTGGCTGACTGTTCCATTCATAGGAATGCTCACAGCGAGGGCATGTCTGCATGATACTGATGGCGGAGAACAATTGGCCCAGCGTCGTTAGGGTTTGGCCGGGGTAGGTCGTCATTGTAAATAAAAATGTGTTCTTAACTGACTTGCCTAGTTAAATGTAAAAAAAATAAAAGTCTGGCACCCAACTATACACCTTGTCTAACAGAAAAACAGGGTCACCAATTGTCATCATCCTTCAATTCTAAATATAGCTAGAGAAATCATCTAATTTGGAAGCTAATTCTATGCTTTACAGATGAAGACTGACTGGCTCGAGATTGGATTAGATTTAGGCCGGTGACGCCGTTACACTATGCAACCAACTGTGACATGTTTTGCTGTGGCCCTGAGTTGGTTTCAGTTTGATGTTGCCAGTTAGCACACTGTTGTAGTCAGACATGAGTTAATTTTTAACGCCAGAGCTACATCTAATATTTATTGGATGCAGAACACTGTATTGCACTGTATTAAGATATTAAGCTATTTCAAAATACATGTATGCTAGGGTTGAGGTTAGTGCATCTGACTAGTAATTATTTGGCCGGGTTCAATACTTGCAATAGAATATTTAATGTTTTGCTCTCCCAAAAGCACTTGACATTCTCTCAACCAGCTTCACCTGGAATGCTTTTCCAACAGTCTTGAAGGAGTTCCCACATATGCGGAGCACTTGTTGGCTGCTTTTCCTTTACTCTGCGGTCCAACCCATCCCAAACCATCTCAATTGAGTTGAGGTTGGGTGATTGTGGAGGCCAGGTCATCTGATGCAGCACTCCATCACTCCCCTTCTTGGTCACATAGCCCTTACACAGCCTGGAGGTGTGTTGTGTCATTGTCAAATGACAGTCCCACTAAGGGAAAACCAGATGGGATGCTGTATCGTTGCAGAATGCTGTGGTAGCCATGCTGGTTAAGTGTGCCTTGAATTCTAAATAAATCCCAGACAGTGTCACCAGCAAAGCATCCCCACACTATCATATTCCTCCTCCTTGCTTCACTGTGAGAACCACACATGCGGAGATCATCTGTTCACCTACTCTGCGTCTCACAAAGACATGGAGGTTGGAACCAAAAATCTCCCATTTGGACTCTTCAGACCAGAGAACAGATATCCACCGGTCTAATGTCAATTGCTCGTGTTTATTGGGCCAAGCAAGACTCTTCTTATTATTATTAGCAAGACTCTTCTTATTATTATTGGTGTCCTTTAGTAGTGGTTATTTGCAGCAATTCTACCATGAAGGCCTGATTCATGCAGTCTCCTCTGAACAGTTGATTTTGAGATGTGCCTGTTACTTGAAGCATTTATTTGGGTTGCAAATCTGAGATGCAGTTAATTGCCGATTTCTGAGGCTGGTAACTCTAATGAACTTATCCTCTGCAGCAGATGTAACTCTGGGTTTTCCTTTCCTGTGGCGGTCCTCATGAGAGCCAGTTTCATCATAGCGTTTGATGGTTTTTGCAACTGGACTTGAAGAAACTTTCAAAGTTCTTGCATTGATTGACCTTCATGTCTTAAAGTAATGATGGACTGTCATTTCTCTTTGCTTATTTGAGCTGTTCTTGCCATAATATGGACAGTCTTTTACCAAATAGGGCTATCTTTTGTATACCAGCCCTACCTTGTCACAACACAACTGATTGCTCGTGAAAAGAAATTCCACAAATGGACTTTTAACAAAGCACACCTGTTAATTGAAATTACATTCCAGGTGACTACCTCCTGAAGCTGGTTGAGAGAATGCCAAGCATGTGCAAAGCTGTAATTAAGGCAAAGGGTGACTACGTTCAAGAATCTAACATCTAAAATCTATTTTGATTTATTTAACACTGTTTTGGTTACTACATGATTCCATATTTGTTATTTCATAGTTGTGATGTCTTCACTATTCACTATTTTACAATGTAGAAAATAGTAAAAATAAAAACCCTAGAATAAGTCTATGTGTCGAAACTTTTGACTGGTACTGATATATATATATATATATATTACATAGCATAATTATTATGGCACTAGATTGCAGGACAAAATCTGTTTCAGGTGTTTGAAAAATACTAAATTCGGTGTTTAGCCCCCCATCGGGACCACACCCAGAGCTATCCTCAGATTTTTTTAGGGCACCTCCCTAATAATTCCTTTCATTCGTTGTCCGGTCAGGTGACTTGGCGCTCTAGCAGCCTCGGTATCGTTCTCCATTAAACAAACACCGTCAGCGGCACTGCCACCGAGACGAGCTCTGAATACATACCGACGGAACATAGAATAAACCCCAATACACCATACATAGGACGCGTTGTGACAATAATACGGCATGGGGGACCGTATGGCTTTGTTGCTGCTGGTTGTTGCGACCACGGCGTTAGCAGTTGAGGTAAGAAACTGGGGAAAGAAAGACGGGGGTCGGGACAAGGCTGAGCTCCATGGTTATTCTTCTCTTCCGCTGCTATTGCGGAAGCGAGCAGCCGGGTGATTCCAAACCATAGGGGCTAATTAAGCATGAATAGAACCAAATGAAACCAGACATTCAGCAAGGCTGTGATCATATTACACGCCTGAATACATGTTGGACAGCTTTTTATCGAATTTAGTCTGACTCGAAATCATAGAAGTAGATTAGCCAGTGTTTAGATCCCCTTTTGCCCAGTGTTGTTATAAACTGCTATATTTCTGCCACCGCTTGAATTGAAATCTAGTTTTATAGCCTATTGGATACGTTTTTATTTTTCATAATTCAAGATGATACATAATTACATTTGTTTTGCACAGAATGGAATGCTTCGTCAGGTCTTCCTATCTAGGCTACAGCTGAGATTCCTGTGTAACCTATGTAAACGAACGTGTATTTTTTTAAACATTTATTCTGTGCACAATTGCACTTCAAAACACAGCCTAGTCTAGACCGGTTTCTGTAGTGGCACTATTGATGGTTGTATCCGGATATTATGGGTAATATGATCACCATTTTGTAGCCACTTGTGTAGTGTTTTTATCATGGCTCGATTATATATTTTGGTGGTGGGCGTGAAAGTAAACACCTAACGGTTTATAGTGGGTTATTCTTTCCCTTAGATTTAGCTTTATGTAGCCTAAAAACAAAGGCTACTCCCTAAAAAAGAGGCAACGAGTAGACCTACGACCCATTTTAATTCTGTAATATAATAATAATATATATGCCATTTAGCAGACGCTTTTATCCAAAGCGACTTACAGTCATGTGTGCATACATTCTACGTACATTGCGCCCATGGATAAGTGTAAAACCGCCTATGTTTTCCCTACGTCAACCTGTTTCATGTTAAGCCTGAGAATCAAGATAATGTAGTGAGACAGAAGTAAGATGGCGGCGGTGCACTGCAGCATTCCATGAACCCAGAGGCTCGGGGATGCAGGGACACGGTCTCTCGCGGGAACCATTAGGTTAACATTTCAACCGATAGGCTGGCTACCAGTTTTTATTTGATTTATCACGACTTAACCGTTTCAAGAAAATACCCTGCTAAAATGTATGTGAAAGTCACGAGTTGTCTGGAATTGGCCCCGGTGTGGAGATGTTGCACACAATCACCGATCATCTCTCTCTCAGGCGCTATGCCATGTCGGTGTGACTGTGGCCTTGTCAAGAGAGACGACAATTGCTCTTTCACGACATTCGTATTGTGTTACAGTGTAACACACACGCAACACTGCAATTGCGGCTGAGTTGCTACATTTGGTATGCCTGTGTGGGTACCGCGGTTTGGATTTGAACAAACGATACCAGGCAGTAAGCGGATACATTTGATATGGGTGATACTTGTAACAGGTCGATGCGGGTCTGTGGGCTAGCTAGGCTACCCACACAATAAACATTACTCTTCACACACCTCAAGTTCAATATTTCAATTGTCACTCAGGTTTTACTAGACCTTCTCACATCCATACACCTTTAACATAGCTAGTTGTTATATGTTTTACCCCTTATGTTTCTGACTACATGTATCAGTTCTTAATCTTAGTTCAATATAGCCAAAGGGTGTTGGTGATATTTCTACATATTAAGATAATTTCAGTCAATTAAATTCCAAATAGGCTATAAAGTTGATTTTCAAACCTCCCAATACAGAAGTTCATAGATGTTATTTCCCATATTTTGGGTTGTCAATAATTGACAATTAATTCCTTACATTTTTGATGGGAAAAGAAAGCTGATGTAGTTTAATGCATTATTACTTGGTATACACACACGTATAAGCCACAAATTGAACAGTCTAAGAACACAGAGGGCAGGGCTCTCTTGTTAATCCGACCTCTATACTGACTGGAGTGTAGGATCAGAATTTCACTTTCCCATCCTTGAAAAGTTGGTCGAAGAGCAACCCAGGCAGTCTGTCAATGCACTGCAGTCATTCAAGCCCAGGGCAACACAGCCTCACACCCATTAGCGTACATTATACCCATTGTCTCCCTTTGGCATCCACTGCTCCTGTTGCAGCTTCATCCAACCATCCATTTAAAGCGCCAGTTTCCAATGATGCTTTAAAGGGACAATTAGCTCTGTTACAGTCTCTACAATACCTACCCTTGTAATGTTTTGTTGTTGTGTGCCAATCATTGTCTTTGTTTTGGGATGTTTCTCAAGCCATGCCAACCATCCTCCATTTTAAGCCCCTTTTTATGTTTTGGTGACGGTACCTCTTTTTCCGCCTGCCAGACAGAAATTCCTGGCCCTTTATGGTGTTGTCATGGTACGTTTGTTATGTTCTCACCATGTTGGCATGTTCCTCCCCTTTCAGGATCTGTTGTATTTTGTACCCTCTTTCTCTCCCATGTAGCCACACTGGACATCCTCACTTTAAGTAATGTTTGTCTGAAAAGGTCAGGTCACCTATCCCTTTAATGGCATGGCAGGTTTTCAGGAGAGCTGATCAGTGAAAACACTTGGCATGGTGGTGTAAGGCTGGCTTTTGCGCTGTAACCTAGCCTTTCAGATAATCAGCCATGGATGCTATCTCTATCTTGCTGGCCATGGGCTGTGTTCAGTTGGCATGAAATGGAGTGAAACAGTGAGTGACTACCTGAACTTGTCCAATGAGAGATGTTTGTTTTCACATTCTGTTGCAAAACATTTTGGGGCGGTGTGTCCTAATGAACACGACCATGAAGAGCTTTACAGAGCAAATATATCATGATATCACGGTATCATCTTATATGAAATGTGCAGCAGTGTCTGGTACAGACCACATTTTAGAGGCTCTCACAACATCAGGATGGGCTCGATTGTGAAGCGACTCCGGCCCCACTCTTCACAATCCCTCATCTATACAGATCGGTGGTTCTGTACAAGTGCTGCTCCATTCCAATGCTCCCCAATGAAACCTGGATGAGGGTTATCAGAGACCCCACCTCCAACCAGGAGAGAATGGGTGTGTTCCAGGTTCTTTTTGTAGTCATGCTGCACATCCCAAAAGACTACTCTATCATAATAAAGTGGCACCTGGGATGTGCCCTATAGCCCTGCTGCTATGGCAACCCCACCGCTGCCCTGCACAGGCCAGTGGATCACGTCTTAACTGTCAGTGTCACCGTGACCGCCGTGGCCCGTGGCGAGTCGTGCGTGTGTGTGTGACCTTCACATCCCCACATACAAACCTGGAACGTGACCAAGCGCAGTCAAAGAGCCTGGTGGAGGTCGTTCGTGATGATTTCAGTTTTTAGGGGGCTGACTCACTGTGGCTTATAGTTTTTATAGAATTAGTCCAAAATGGCACCATATTTCTTATGTCGCCTTTCCAATAGGGCTCTGGTTAAAAGTAGCGCACTGCATAAGGAGTACCATGCCATTTGGGATGTAGACATAGTCCACCGTTAACATATAGCTGCAGAGAGTAAGGAAAGAGAAAAGAGGGAGGGCAGTAAAGGTCAATGTGATATACATCGATGTATGGGGCAGTGATCTGACTGAGCCCACGTGGATATATTAATTAATGTGTCCAATGGCAACATGCTCCTGACATACACAGACACACATGCACGCTCACTCTACACAACGCCAATACATAATCACACAAACACAGCAGCATGTGTCTTAGGAATTATGCTACACACTAGTCCCTCTGACTACAAAATGGCCACTCCTTCTTCAGTCAGCCTCCTTTGTTCTTGATTGACTTGTCCTACTTGACCAAATGTCTCCAAAAGCAATCAAATAAATACTCTAAAACATGTATTTTCTGAATTCCAAATCAACCCCTAGCCCCTACCGTGTACAGGCTACACGCCTATACACTCCTATAGAGCTGACTGTTTCTGAAAGAGTTTGGCAGGTATTGATAATGGCTTACTTTTACCTTTTCATTTAGCAAGGGTGTAAATATAGCCATATTGATTCCACCGATCTAACCATCCAATCCTCTTAGATCGACAGGAGTGGATAGGGAGTAGGGGGCTAGGGGTTGATTTGGAGTTGAGCAATTATTCCTCACCTCATCAATTATCCCTTCTCCCATGTTGGGTCTCTTTTTGAAATGATTGAGCAACCCACCTTGACCACCTCCTCTACTTCCTCCTTATCCCCCTCTTCCCTCCTCCTCCTGTGTTTTGGTGGCGGCAGTGCCCTCCCCGGTCGCCTGGCACCCGTGCTATAATTAGAGCGCCGCCTCCCAGAGATATTCCTGTCTGCTCTCTCACGCTTTCTTCCTTTCATTCCTCCCTCCTTATTAGTTTTTTTTTTCACGGCCTCTTTCTTCAGAAGCAACAGGCCTAAGTCTTCCCTCATTCAATACAATATCTTCTCTTGCTCCCATTCCTCCCTTTCATTCCCTCATCTTTCTTTTTATTGCCTTTTTCTCCAAGACAGGCCAACGCTTCCCTCGCTCGACCCTCGACAGTGTCTCTCTGTATATTGGCCTTAAGTATATTTATTGCTACGTGCACTGTGAAGGGAGTTATTATATGCGTATTGCTTTACAACAGTTTCAATCAACTATGACCTGACATTTGGAGAATTTAATCAGTGCTGGTCTAAATGTTGATTTGGGCTTCGATTTAATCCGCTTGCTCAAAACTGCGTTGTTGATTATAGTTTGCAGTTGTTTTGAAGTATCTAATAGCTCTAAAAAAGTCCTCTTTGTTTCATGAACGAAATAACTTAGCTGAACTGTGAGTAGCATAGCGTGTGTGTGGTGTCAAGAAGGACTGGGATATTCTTGGCAGTGCCCTGCTATTCCCTGTTCCTGTTTCCTTGTCCCCACCATTACCTAGGGTTGGTTTCCTGCATTTGTGTGATGCAGGAGGAGACTTATAGCCTACTGTGTGACCGTAATGGAACATGGCTCTGTGTGTACATTTTTGAGTTTGTGTGCGGGCGTGTTTGTCTCGCACTCGATTTGTTTTGTACATCTCTCCCGTGTGTGTGCATTTTAATCTCACTTGATTAATTGTGTGTGTTCAGTGCCCCACTAAAATATGTGGGACGGGTAAGCATTGCATCACTGCACGGGTATGCTGCTGACCCCATAAGGACATTTTAAACATGCAAACATGTATCAAACATTGACTTCACATAGTAGACTTGTTCCATTGTGGCTCAGTTGGTAGTGCTTGTACAAGGCTTGGGTGGTATCCAGAATGTTATACTTTCATTCTGACCTTGTGCCATACTGACATAATTGGTAACACAGTCACTGAACACAAGGGGTGCTGTTTTCAAACCCCACTGATACTCTGTAATCCAAAGGTTAGCAATGCTAACTATACATCACTTAAAAATGTTACTGAGTTTGCTGCACGCACAAAACAAATATTGGCCAGCAAAGCTCTTGATACAGGAGGGATTTCTCTGTTACCAAGCCTCCTGAGTGGCGCGGTGGTCTAAGGCACTGCATCTCAGTGCTAGAGGCGTCACAGACCCTGGTTCGATCCCAGGCTGTAACACAACCTGCCGTGATCGGGAGGCCCATAGGGCGGGGCACATTTTGCCTAGCATTGTCCGGGTTAGGAGAGGGTTTGGCCAGGGTAGTCCGTCATTGTAAATAAGAATTTGTTCTTAACTGACTTGCCTAGTTTAATAAATTAAAATAAAGCGAATTCTTGTTGGAAGAAGCTAACCACTTACAGTAGCTAGATGGTTAACTAGCTACTAAATCAGCAAACCAAATGCATAACTACAAAGCATTTAGCACATTTTAGACATTTTATCTGAATTGTCCTACTGCAGTGCCATCTTGGAGAAACATGTCTCTGTCTTTTCCTATGTAAATAGCCAGTCTTTTTCGTATACATCTTAATCTCACTTTCTATCTATGAACTGAGTATACTTTCCTGCAACCCGCCTCACCCAATGTGGTACGGAATGCTGATTAATTAGGGCCATTTTCATAACATGGCCGATTTAAAAAAAAAAATTAAAAAAAAAAAATTTAAATTAAGATTTAAAAAGAAAAAGTTTTTTTTACACCTTTTATTTAATTGTTTTAACTAGGCAAGTCTGTTAAGAACACATTCTTATTTTCAATGACGGCCTAGGAACGATGGGTTAACTGCCTTGTTCAGGGTCAGAACGATTTTTACCTTGTCAGCTCGGGGATTCAATCTTGCAACCTTACGGTTAACTAGTCCAACGCTCTAACCACATTGCACTCCATGAGGAGACTGCCTGTTACGCGAATGCAGTAAGCCAAGGTAAGTTGCAAGCTAGCATTAAACTTATCTTTTAAAAAAACAATCAATCAATCATAATCACTAGTTAACTACACATGGTTGATGATATTACTAGTTTATCTAGCATGTCCTGCATTGCATATAATCGAAGCGGTGCATATCATTACTCCAACGTGTACCTAACCATAAACATCAATGCCTTTCTTAATACACAGAAGTATATATTTTTAAACCTGCATATTTAGCTAAAAGAAATCAAGGTTAGCAGGCAATATTAACCAGGTGAAGTTGTGTCACTTCTCTTGCGTTCATTGCACGCAGTGTATATGCAACAGTTTGGGCCTGCCTAATTTGCCAGAATTTTACGTAATTATGACCTAACATTGAGGATTGTGCAATGTAACAGGAATATTTAGACTTATTGATGCCACCTGTTCAATAAAATACGGAACGGTTCTGTATTTCACTGAGAATAAACGTGTTTTCGAGATGATAGTTTCCGGATTCGACCATATTAATGACCTAAGGCTCCTAATTCTGTGTGTTATGTTATAACTAAGTCTATAATTTGATAGAGCAGTCTGACTGAGCTACGGTAAGGCAGCAGCAGGCTCGTAAGCATTCATTCAAACAGCACTTTCTTGCGTTTGCCAGCAGCTGTTTATGGCTTCAAGCCTATTAACTCCCGAGATTAGGCTGGTGTAACCGGTGTGAAATGGCTAGCTAGTTAGCGGGGTGCGCGCTAATAGTGTTTCAAACTTCATTCGCTCTGAGACTTGGAGTGGTTGTTCCCCTTGCTCTGCATGGGTAACGCTGCTTTGAGGGTGGCTGTTGTCGTTGTGTTCCTGGTTTGAGCCCCGGTAGGGGCAAGGAGAGGGATGGAAAGCTATACTGTTACACTGGCAATACCAAAGTGCTTATAAGAACATCCAATAGTCAAAGGAAATACAAATGGTATAGAGAGAAATAGTCCTATAATAACAACCTAAAACTTCTTACCTGGGAATATTGAAGACTCATGTTAAAAGGATCCACCAGCTTTCATATGTTCTGAGCAAGGAACTTAAACGTTAGCTTTTTTACATGGCACATATTGCACTTTTACTTCTCCAACACTGTTTACATTATTTAAAACAAGTTGAACATGTTTCATTATTTATGAGGCTAAATTGATTGTATTCATGTAATATATTAATAAAATAAGGGTTCTTAATGGTCCTTCTGTAGCTCAGTTGGTAGAGCAAAAACGCGCTTTAATCGCCAGGGTTTTGGGTTCGATTCCCGGGAAAACCCATACGTAGAATGTATGCACACATGACTAATTTATAAGTAACTGGAACTTTCCATCAAAAGCGTCTGCTAAATGGCATTTTTATTATTATTATTCTCTCTACCCCCCAGTCATCAGCCAGTCTTCCTCAGCAACACTGCCTGGATCATTAGCATATCGGGTCATTTGGATCATTAGACCGGGTCATTTACTCCGGATCATCGCAGCTAGCTAGCTGCTAACGCCTCTGTCCAGAAGCAAGCACCAGCTAGCCTTGAGCTAGGCCCATATACCAGCTAGTTCTAGGGCTACAATATCTCCTTTGCCAATTGGTCTGGACCCTTTATTGTCGACATGGAGCCCTGCCGATCCATCACGACTGGACTGCCGACGTGATCGCCCGATGTGGTCTCAACAGGCTATTCTGTTATGATGTTGCCGAAGAACCAGCTACTAGCCCCGATCCGTTAGCTTTCCTGAACGCTGTGCCCCCTGCTCGCCTAGCGTAGTAGTGACTACCTAACAGCACCCTGACTCACCTATTTCGGTAGAACCTTCAGTCCTGCTCAAAATGCCTTGGATAGCTTTTTCATCCCACATAGATGCGGCGACCTCACCTGGCTTAACTTGTCCCTCCAGAGACGAAACCTCTCATCGTCACTCAACGCCTAGGTTTATCTCCACTTTACTCACATCCTACCATACCCTTGTCTGTACATTATGCCTTGAATCTATTCTACTGCACCCAGAAATCTGCTCCTTTTATTCTCTATCCCCAACGCACTAGACGGCCGGCTCTTGTAGCCTTTAGCCATACCCTTATCCTCCTCTTCCTCTGGTGATGTAGAGGTTAACCCAGGCCCAGTAGCCTCTTGTTCCACTCCTATTCCCCAGGCGCTATCATTTGTTGACTTCTGTAACTGTAAAAAGCCTTGGTTTCATGCATGTTAACATCAGAAGCCTCTTCCCTAAGTTTGTTTTATTCACTGCTTTAGCACACTCCACCAACCCCGATGTCCTAGCAGTGTCTGAATCCTGGCTTAGGAAGGCCACCCAACTACATTTTCCGCCAAGATAGAACTGCCAAAGGGGGTGGAGTTAGCGTGCAGAGTTCTGTCATTGCTATCCAGGTCTATGCCCAAACAGTTCGAGCTTTTACTTTTAACAATCCACCTTTCCAGAAATAAGTCTCTCACTGTTGCCGCTTGTTATAGACCCTCAGCCCCCAGCTGTGCCCCTGACACCATATGTGAATTAATTGCCCCCCCCCCCTCCCGTTTATCTTCAGACTATGTACTGTTAGTTGACCTGAACTGTGATATGGTTAACAACCCAGCCGTCCTACAATTTTAAGCTAGATGCCCTCAATCTCTCTCAAATTATCATGGAACCTACCAGGTACAAACCTAAATCTGTAAACACGGACACCCTTATAGATATCATCCTGACCAACCTGCCCTCTAAATACACCTCTGCTGTCTTCAACCAGGATCTCAGCGATCATTGCCTGCGTCCGTAATGGGTCCGCAGTCAAACGGCCACAAAAAAACACTTCAGCGAGCAGGCTTTTCTAATCGACCTGGCCCGGGTATCCTGGAAGGATATTGACCTCATTCCGTCAGTAGCGGCTGCCTGGTTAATATTTACGTGCTTTCCTCACTATCTTAAATAAGCATGCCCCATTCAAAAAATGTAGAAATAAGAACAGATATAGCCCTTGGTTCACTTCAGACCTTAATGCCCAAAAATATCATGTGGCGTACTGCATTAGCATCGAATAGCCCCCGCGATATGCAACTTTTCAGGGAAGTTAGGAACCAATATACACAGGCAGTTAGGCTAGCTTTTTCTTTTCTATCCTAACAGAAATTTGCATCCTGTAGCACAACCTCTCCAAAATATCTGGGACACTGTAAAGTCCATGGAGAATAAGAGCACCTCCTCCCAACTGCCCACTGCACTGAAGCTAGGAATCCCTGTCAACACCGGTAATCTACGATAATCGAGAATTTCAATAATCATTTTTCTACGGCTGGCCATGCTTTCCTCCTGGCTACCTCTACCCGGTCAACAGCTCTGATATCTGCACCCCCCACAGCAACTTGCCCAAGCCTCTCAATTTCTCCTTCACCCAAATCCAGATAGCTGAAGCTCTGAAAGCGATGCAAAACCTGGAACCCTACAAATCAGCTGGGCTAGACAATCTGACCCTCTTTTCTAAAAAAGACCCCTTGCAACCCCTATTACTAGCCTGTTCAACCTCTTTCATATCACTAAAGATTGGAAAGCTGCGCGGTCACCCCCCCTGAATGGGGGTGACACTCTAGACCTGAACTGTTACAGGCCTATATCTATCTTACCCTGCCTTTATAAAATCTTTGAAAGCCAAGTTGACAAACACATCACCAACCATTTTGAATCCCACCGTACCTTCTCCGCTATGCAATCTGGTTTCCGAACTGGTCACGGGTGCACCTCAGCCACCTTCCAAGGTCCTAAACGATGTCATAACCGCCATAGATAAAAGACCATACTGTGCAACCGTATTCATCTACCTGGCCAAGGCATTCGACTCTGTCAATCACCGCATTCCTATCAGCAGACTCAACAGCCTTGGTTTCTCAAATGACTGTGTTCTGCAATGTTCTTCATCTCGTAGCATATTACAGAAGTTGACTGCAGGTACTTAAAGTAGCTACAAATATTTATAAAGAAAATGTTAACAAAATAGTTTTGACTGTAATGGGAGAAACCATCCTGTGGCTTTTTTCAAATACCCCAATATACGGTATACCGCTCAAGCCTAGCTTGTACGCATGCACATTCACTCGAATGTGCACAAACACATATATGGGCATTCACACACTAGGGATGTTCCCGACAGGAAAAAATGTTGGTCGATTTACGTCATCTATTCTTTCGAATAAATATATATATTTTTTACATTGATAGAGAACCGTATGGGTTTTCATAAAATCAAATATATGCATTGAGCTTGTCTGATGCTTTAATATACTTTTTAAAAAATGGATTAACTTCTATATGTAAAAATAGCGTAAAGCCAACAAATGAAAATATTGCAGCCTGCGGGTAGAAAATATCCTGATCAAAATAAATATCCTATGAATCACATTGGCTACGCATGGCCCGACTGCAACTAACTTGAAACGTATCAACTATTAACTTGGATCCAGCCCGAAGCTTGACTTTGACATTGTATAAAATATTCTGGGCTCGGTTTCCCACACCAGTGAGCTCTGGACACACACAGCTATAGGCTATTTGGCAAGGGTGCAGTCCTTGACTTGGGCAGGAGCAGTCCTTGACTTGGGGAGGAGTACAGACGCCTCAAATGTTCTACTGCTTGAGCTTCTATTCCTCTTGTGGAGCTATTGCATCTACATATAAACAGTAAATATTCCTTTGTGGAGATGGTTGTCTTTTTGGAATGTTCTCCCATATCTCCATCACTCCACCAATCAGGCCTTTATGGTGTAGTGGCCAGACGGAAGCCACTCCTCAGTAAAAGGCACATGACAGCCTGCTTGCAATTTGCCAAAAGGCAGCTAGAGACTCTGACCATGAGAAACAAGATTCTCTGGTCTGATGAATCCAAGATGGTTTGGCCTGAATGCAAAGTGTCACGTCAGGAGGAAACCTAACACCATTGTGACGCATTGTGGTGGAAGCATCATGTTGTGGGGATGTTTTTCAGGGACTGGGAGATTAGTCAGGATCTGCTCAGGACCTCAGACTGGGGCGAAGGTTCACCTTCCCAACAGGACAATGACCCTAAGTACACAGCCAAGACAACGCAGGAGTGGCTTAGGGCCAAGTCTCAGAATGTTCTTGAATGGCCCAACCAGACCCCAGACTTGAATCTGAACGATCATCTCTGGAGAGACCTGAAAATAGCTGTGCAGCAACGCTCCCCATCCAATCTGACAGAGCTTGAGGATCTGCAGAGAAGAATGGGAGAAACACCCCAAATACATGTGTTCCAAGCTTGTAGCCTCACCCTAGAAGACTCGAGGCTGTAGTTGCTGCCTAAGGTGCTTCAACAAAGTACGGAGTAAAGAGTCTGAATACTTATTTAAATGTGATTTTTATAAATTAGAGAACTTGTTTTTGCTTTGTCATTATTGGGTAGTGTGTGTAGATTGAGGGGAAAAAACAATTTGATCAATTTCAGAATAAGGCTGTAACGTATCAAAAATGTGAAAGTCCATGGGTCTGAATACTGTTTTAAATCCTTAAACTCAGACTTGGACCACACCCTCCCCACCGACTAGCAGACAGGGGAAGCAGAATAGGGATTGCTTTGAAACGCTTGCAGTTAGCCACTGATTCTTTCCAAATCAGTCATTGTTGAATTTGCAAATTAATATAATTTAAAAAAAATATACATTTTTTACTTTTTGTGTAGTGTTTATGTCCATTGGCTGCTGAGCACCGATAAGTTTTTATCAATTTCTCTTCATTTGACAGGAATTGAAAACGTTTTGGCAGCAGATTGTCGACCTAATTCATGACTGCTTGCTAGTTAAGATTTTGAAACTTTAATGTTGACATGATCAGTCCAATCAAAGCTATGGTAGATATGTGATGTCATTTTATCTTTGGCCTTGAGCTTTCTTGGATGGGCACTTCTAATGTAAATCGATGGCAGCACCCAAGGGGGTGTGAACTGCTTAGCTCTCCCTTGGATTCGGATACAAATGGAAACGGGATGCTCCCGAGCTCAATTCTTAGTCTCATAGGGTCTGAATAATTATTTACATCAGGTATTTCTGTTTTGTTATTGGCAAAAATGTCTAAAAACCTGTTCGCTTTGATTATGGGGTATTGTGTGTAGATTGTTACAACCTTGTTCTAAAATTGGTTAAATAGCAATGGGGAAAAGGTCAAGTGGTCTGAATACTTGCACTGTGTGAATATATACGCGCACATGCAGTACCAGTCAAAAGCCGTCATTCAAGGGTTTTTATTTTTGTATATGAAATAACACATGTAAACATGTAGCTTTGCACACTCTTGACAGTCTCTCAATCAGCTTCACCTGGAATGCTTTTCCAACAGTCTTTAAGGAGTTCCCACATATGACACATTGTTGGCTGCTTTTCCTTGACTCTGCGGTCCAACTCATCCCAAACCATCTCAATTGGGTTGAGGTCGAGTGATCTGATGCAGCACTCCATCACCCTCCTTCTTGGTCAAATAGCCCTCACACAGCCTGGAGGTGTGTTGGGTCATTGTCCTGTTGAAAAACAAATGATGGTACAATTAAGTGCAAACCAGATGGGATGGCGTATCGCTGCAGAATACTGTGGTAGCCATGCTGGTTAAGTGTGCCTTGAATTCTAAACAAATCACAGACCGTGTCACCAGCAAAGCACCATCACACCACCTCCATGCTTCACTTTGGGAAACACGCATGCGGAGATCATCCATTCACCTACTCTGCATCTCACAAAGACTCAGCGGTTGGAACCAGAAATCTCAAATTTGGACTCATCAAACCAAAGGACACATTTCCATCGGTCTAATGTCCATTGCTCTTGTTTCTTGGCCCAAGCAAGTCTCTTCTTCTTATTGGTGTCCTTTAGTAGTTGTTTCTTTGCTGCAATTCGGCCATGAAGGCCTGATTTCACGCCGTCTCCTCTGAAGTTGATGTTGTGATGTCTGTTACTTGATCTCTGAAGCATTTATTTGGTCTGCAATTTCTGTGGCTGGTAACTCTAATGAACTTATCCTCTGCAGCGGAGGTAACGCCGGGTCATGAGTGCCAGTTTCATCATAGAGCTTGATGGGTTTTTGCGACTGCACTGTAATGGACTGTCGTTTCTCTTTGCTTATTTGAGCTGTTCTTGCCATAATATGGACTTGGTATTTTACTAAATAGGGCTATCTTCTGTATACCACCTCCCTACCATGTCACAACACAACTGATTGGCTCAAATGCATTAAGAAGGAAAGAAATTCCACAAATTTCTACCAAGGCACACCTGTTAATTGAAATGCATTCCAGATGACTACCTCACAAAGTTGGTTGAGAGAATGTCAAGCGTGTGCAAAGGGTGGCTACTTTGAAGAATATCAAATGTAAAATGTGTTTTGATTTGTTTAGGACTTTTTTGGTTACTACAGGATTTCCATGTTTTTTTTCATCGTTTTGATGTCTTCACTATTCTACATAAAGAAACCTTGAATGAGTAGGTGTCTCCAAACCTTTGACTGTTATTAATATATATACACACACAGAGTAGGCTGTCATTGTAAATAAGAATTTGTTCTTAACTGACACATTTTTGTTATGCCTAGTTTCAAAAAAATTGTTTAAATACAGTGCATTCGGAAAGTATTCAGACCCCTGACTTTTTCCACATTTTGTTATGTTACAGCCAATCTTATTGCTTGACAATGAGGTTGTCAACTGTCATCATAGGGACACAGTAGCACATCTCGACCAGATGGGAAAAGACATCATTGTCATGGCCACGGCAACCAGTCTTCCGTTCTGGGTACAGGGTGTAATTGGAATGTTGGCAGGCAGGGTGTGAGGGAAACGAAGGGCTGACTGCCCTCTAATCACTGTAACACACTCCCACACCCAACCTACCCGAGGATCCGGTCCCAGAACCTAGCACCGATAGCATTACAAACACACACACACCCCAAAGACCAAGCACATGTACCATTTTCCCATAGCGTCCAACCTGTATTCCAAACAGAACAAGGGTCTGTCCTCCAGGGCAGTGGTGGAAAAAGTACTAACTTGAGTGACAGTAAAGGTACCTTAATAGAACATGACTAAAGTGAAAGTCACCCAGTGAGATACTATTTGAGTAAGTGTAAAAGTACTTTTTTTAAGGTACTTAAGAAAAGTGGTGGAAAAAGTACAATTGTCAGACTTGAGTAAAAGTAAACGCTATTCATCAAAATTCCTTATATTGTGCAAACCAGAGAGCACAATTTTGTAAATAAAAAATTTAAAAAATCATTTTGATTTAAGGACAGCCAGGGGCACACTCAACATTCAGACACAATTTACATACGCAATATGTCTTTAGTATCCACCAGATCAGAGGCAGTAGGGATGATGGGTGCCTGAATTGGACCATATTGCTCTTGTGCCTGAGCATTTGAAATGTAATGAGTTCTTTTGGGTGTCAGGCAAAATGGGTGTTAAGTACATATTTTCTTTAGGAATGTAGTAGAGTATATTAAAAGTAGTCAAAAAAAGAAATGCATACGCCCAATTTCAGTTTTTGATTTGTTAAAAAAGTTTGAAATATCCAATAAATGTCGTTCCACTTCATGATTGTGTCCCACTTGTTGTTGATTCTTCACAAAAAAATACAGTTTTATATCTTTGTTTGAAGCTTGAAATGTGGCAAAAGGTTGCAAAGTTCAAGGTGGCCGAATACTTTCGCAAGGCACTGTGTGTGTATCTATCTATCTATGAAAACTACTTAAGTAGTATTTTTATTTGTTTGTATGTCAGACTGACTGTTTTTATACAAGGCCTCTGGCTATTTCTCTTTCCTCCCCAGTCATTGTTGATGTGCCTGTCTACTCAGTATCTGTCATTCTTATCGATCTGTTTATGGTCTGTCTCTATACGGCCTGGCTGCATCTCAAATGGCATCCTATTCCCTTTAGAGTGCACAACTGTTAACCAGAGCACATTTCAAACACAGCCAGGGACCTAGACAGACCACAGTGTTGTACTAGTAGTGCACTACATGGGGAATAGGGTGCCATTTCGGACGCACCCGGTGTCTCTGGTGGGTAGAGACGGGCAGAGGACACTCTCCAGACTCCCGGGTCCGTATACTCTCCAGACATAATGGCTGATCTCGGATGACACTCGCTCCGCCAGAGGGTCTCCCTAGGTCTGAAGCTGATCCCAGATCCCAGTGGCAGGCCTGGGACACTCGGATAACACCACGGCAACAGAGCCACAATTAATGCCGCCCTGGGATTGTGGGACTGGTTCACAGAACAGGGCCCGGGAGGATTACATCAATGTGTGTTTGATATTATACACTTGTTCTCCGGTGTGTGTTTGCGTTTATGTACGCCACAACACGTGCGGGTGTGCATGTGCGTTTTCATGCTAATAAAATGACAAAGCCGAGGATGGACAAGCCGGAAGAATTAGAACCCCTGGTCAAAACCCACGAGATCCCCATGCAAACCAATGGGAAGCATCCTATACCCATTGGTCGAGCTAGAGGAATGGTCAGTGACCCACCAATAATAGCACATTGACACATTCTCACTGGACAATAGGTACCAGCAAGGTTTTCTGTTTAACCAAACGAGTCAATACTGACGCAATGACTGTGGCTCCTAGATACAATATGGAGCAAAGATAATGTGTGCTTAAAGATGTGTGATAGAGACCTGGTATGTTTTGTCTGGTTTCAGTATAGGTCACTGGACGAGGTCACCCGACTGAAATGAGGTCATGATTCAATTCAAATAACTTTTTGTCCTGTGTAGGGCTAACTCCATTTTTAGTCGACTGGTGGATTGGTTGGTAGGCTGTTGGTTGACCGATACTGTTTTTACTCTGAGTTTTAAAAAATATATATATTTATTGTACGTATTTGACACCTTTCTCAGTGGACTAATCCATTCCAGGCCAGGGGATTGCACATGAGTAGTACATTTACCATGAATTCCCATTTCTAATCGACAATGTTTGTTTGGTTACCGTCATTTAGGTTAATGCAATATACCCAGGTCTGCTTCCCTTACACACTATCATAGAAAAACAATCAACGTGGCTTCTTGTCTCTGTAAGTATGTCGACCGTACGTTCCTACTAGTACCAGCAACCAGCTGGCTAGGCGCAGTCCAGAGATTATGCGTGGGTATAGGATTGTCTGACTTTATTTTCAGAAACGGACACTGTCTCTTTCATGGCCCACTTTCAGCATGAGGCAAATCTTCCCTGTGTTTTCAGGCGGTGGCTGGCTCTATTGTAATGCGTGTTCCAGTTTCCATGGCTTCAACTTATTGCCGGTGGAGATGTGCAACTGGGATCACTAACCAATGCAGTGCACCAGTGCCAAAGGCGTGATTGATGAGAGCAGTCTCCCATGTGCTGTGCTAGTAAGGCTAGTACCAGCAGTACCAAGCATTGGATTAAGGTAGATTTACATTGGACTACTGTCATTTATATGTGAATTAGATTTAGGAGATGTCTGGTCGTATGCCTTTCTTCCCGATTCTCCCAGAGAATTGCCCGATGTGCTATCATTTTACATTTGGTGTGCCGCGGTTGACCATTAATTGCACAGGTATAAATTGTTTGTTTGCCGTTTGGGGGGAAAACTCCTTGATGTTGCGAGCTGGGACTGTTATTCCTGAATTTCCCTAAATGAAGCTTAAATCAACTGTATTAGCCTTTTTACTGTGTGCTTACGACAACAGTACATAGGTCTGTGTTACCTCCAATATGGTCTTTGATGGGGTACTTTACATGCAATATCTATTTTGAGTGTGCGGTAGTGAGACAACGGTGTCTTGTGACAGCAGCAGGAGGGTACCATGGGTGGTATCAGTGTGGATTGGGCCCTCTGGGATATCTCGGGCCAGGCAGCTCAGCGTAATCCTCCACCCAGCTTACTGCCGGCAGGCTGGCAAGCCGATAGATGAGATTGCAATGCTGGCGATGGATGAGAGTGGGCAGAGGCAGGCGATGGAGCAGGTGGCTCAGGGAAAGCCCTGTCTCCTCATGTCCACTACTCCTCTGTTCTATTATCCGCTTTCTCCCTCCTGTCTTTCTCTCGCTCATATGTTTTGAACCCTGCAGCTAGGAAAACCGTTAACCATTACTGTTCTACCTCTCCTGACTGGTTTGTGATCCAGGGTGAAGTTTTCCCAAGGTACATATCTAGGATCTGCTTTCCCTCCCCCAATCCTAACCTTAAACTTTTGGGTCAGCTTTGTATCTCCTGCAATAAGATCAGGGTCTAAGGGCAACTTCACCATACTCCACTGGTGCTCAAAGTTAATGCACCTTACGTACATCACCTTACTTGAACCTCATACGCACAAAGCCTCATTGTCCATTTAAATCCCGCCCTCTTTCGTCTCTCGCTTTGTTGCCTTCTCTCTCGCCCTTTCTAACCTTTCCATTCCAAACAGTCTGATTTATAAGGCTGCAGTGGGATTTGGCTGCTCCCCAGGCCGCCCCCCCCCAACTGTTTGCAGAGGGATGGAGAATAGAGGAAGGACATGATTTACAAGGCAAACAGATGAGGTGATTTTGAATATTGGAAAAGTGGTTTAGAGAGTGTGAGGGAGTGTTCACACATCAGAGTAGCGGATAGGTCTAAAAGCAATATAGGGATTGCTCCACCTAGGCCCCTGTTTCAATTTCTTCACATTAAGACACTTTAAATCTAAGTGATGAGGGGGGGGGGCGACATGGGACTGGGTCAAATTTCAAACGCGTTCTAAAGTCCTTTTATACATCAGCAGTTGTCACAAAGTGGAATTGGGTCATCGTGGTCTTTCTATAACAATAACCTTTTTCACACTATTGTCAACCTGAACTGTGCTCTTTTTGCTCGCTTTCCAGTGAGTACTGACTGGGACGATGGCCAGCCTGCTTTTGTTACGAACTGCTTCTTGCCAGCATGGTTTGAGTGGGGCATGGCAAGCTAACTATGCCTATATTCACTTTGGGCTGGAAACGGATATGTTAAGGGGTCAGCTCAGCTTTTAGTGACTGGACCTAGCCACGTGAAAAGAAAATATCCAAGCAATATGGTTTGGGTTGAGATGATAATGTGGGTATAGGAGCATCGTGTTATCTGACCCCATCTACAGGGTTCTCCAACTCCAATCATTTGGCGTGCAGACTTTTGATCCAGCCCTGCAGTAATGCACATTATTCAAATATTAAACTAAAGGTTCTCTCTGGACCGGAATTAGCTGGATCAAAAGTTGGAGAACCCTGTTCTACATCATTGATTTCTTGTAGAGCAGAACTAAGACTGATCTTGCACACACATCACAAGGGAGGTGTACCTTCCCACTAGTGTAAATATACGGAGGAAAATGACATGACTGACAAGCAGATGTTTCAGCTAACTGCAGATCTACCCACTGGGGAAAGTTCAATGTGAAATCAGCAGAAATGTTAACCATGAAAATGGATTTAGTTTTAAAGTTGAGTGAAGACTACAATTTCCCCAAAACCTTTTACGCTGATGACTTTTTGCAAATGTAATCAGTTTTCCATGTTAATTCGAAGTCATCACATTTTCTGGTTGAAATGACATGGAACCACATTGATCAAGTTCTTATGGGCAGGTGGGACGCTACCGTCCCACCTGGCCAACATCCGGTGAAATTGCAGAGCGCAAAATTCAAATATTTAACCTTTTTAAATGTGTGTTATACATCAAAATAAAACGTTGCTTCTTGTTAATCCAGCCCCTGTGTCAGATTTCAAAAGGGCTTTACGGCGAAAGCAAACCATGCGATTATCTTAGGACAGCGCCCGCATACAAACACAGAAATCATATTTCAACCAGGCAGGTGTGCCACAAGTCAGAAATAGCGATATAATTCATGCCTTACCTTTGAAGATCTTTTATTGACACTCCAATGTCCCAGAAACATCACAAATGGTCCTTTTCTTCGATAATGTCCTATGTCCCAAAAATGTCAATTTATTTGGCGCGTTTGATTCTGAAATACACCGGTTTCAACTCGCCCAACCTGCTGTCAAGGTATCTAATACTATACCTGTTAACTTGGTCCAAACATTTCAAACAACGTTCCTAAACCAACCTCAACCAATGTAAATAATCGATCAAATTTAAGACTGAATAAACTGTTTCCAATACCGGATAAACAAGCATGGGAAACAGTATTTAAACCCTTTACAATGAAGATCTGTGAAGTTATTTTGATTTTTACGAATTATCTTTGAAAGACAGGGTCCAAAAAAGAGCCGTTTCTTTATTTGCTGAGTGTGTGTGTGATTTGAGAGAGCCATGTGTGCCAAGCTGTCAAGGAAAAGGGCGGCTCCTTTGAAGAATCTCAAATGTAAAATATATTTTGAGTTTAAGTCATTAAAAAAAAACAACAAATTGAATACATGATTCCATATGTATTATTAGAAAACTGAAAAAAAAAATAAGAAAAACCCTTGAATAAGTGTCAACTTTTGACTGGTACTGTGTAAATATGTATTTTTAAAATATATATATATATATATTTTTGCTACTCAACAAAAGAACACCTTGGTTCACTGACAGCCTATCGGCCAAACAATTGACTAGTTGACTGGGGTCAGTTCTACAGTGTTCAATGACTATATAGAGCAGCAGTCTCTAAGGTGCAAGGTTGAGTACCGGGTGGTTGCCGGCTAGTAACGGTGACTAAAGCTCAGGGTAGAGTACTGGGCGGAAGCTTAAGTGACTATTTAACTGTCTGAAGACCTGGAAATAGAAGCTGTTTTTCAGTCTCTCGGTTGTAGATGATAGCAGGGGGAACAGGCCATGTAGCGGAGGTCCTGACTCCTTGCTGATCTTCTTGGCCTTCCTGTGACACCGGGTGCTGTAGATGTCCTGGAGGGCAGGCAGTGTGGCCCCGGGGATGCGTTGGGCTGAACACACTACCCTCTGGAGAGCCCTATGGTTGCAGACAGTGCAATCGCTATACCAGGTGGTGATACAGCCTGATCGGATACTCTCAATGGTGCATCTGTAGAAGTTTGTGGTTGAAGAGGCACTTGCTCCTTTTTCACCACACTGTCTGTGAATGGACCATTTCAGCTTGTCAGTGACGTGCACGCCAAGGAACTTAAAGCTTTTCACCTTCTCTACTGCAGACCAGTGGTTTTGGATGGGGTGTGCTCTCTCTGCTGCCCACAATCAGCTCCTTCATTTTGTTAAGGGAGAGGGTATTTTCCTGGCACCACTCCCCCAGGGCCCTCCTCCCTGTAGGCTGTCTTGTCCATTTTGGTAATCAGACCTGCCACTTTTGTCTGCAAACTTGATGATTAAGTTGGGAGATGCGCATTGCCATGTCATGTGTGAACAAGGGGGTACAGGAGGGGGCTGAGCACGCACCCTTGTGGAGGTGTTGTTGCCTACCTTCACCACCTGGGGTCATGCCATCTGGAACATGTCAACACAAAGCTGACTAAGGTCATGATGATTTTGCACCAAACCAAAAATTGACAAACGCAGAATGACTTCTTGAAGTTGTCCAGTAAGAAACACTCATTGTCGTTTTCCGTTGCAAAAAGTGGAGGCCAACCACCCTGTTTTGGAGTAGTTGGAAGGTCTATTTCCTTACTTAAAAAGTGGAGGCACTGGCTATTGTACCAGGGGACGTCTAGCAATTGCCCTAAGCTAGTGATATGCTAACTTCAATTATTACCCCGGTTTCGTGGGGGTGCGTGCTATGTCACTACTTATAACTAACTACAAGTTAAGTATAAATACAATAAATCTAAGATGTGTCAAATGTTATCCGGGTTTGATAGCTAAGGGGCTAGATGTCAAGATCAAGCTTCTTGGTTACGGAAGACATTCAATCCCCTCCTGGAGAGAGGTCCCTGTTACCTAAATGGTTTTGTGTGTTGCATTTAAAAAAAAAAAATGTTATAGCGCCCCTTGGTAATACTGTATGCACTGGTATGGTACAGAAACTGTATTACTGGAAATCTAGATACCGCACAACCCTAGTTTACTGTACAAATGGATGACTACATTCTCTCTCTCACACACACACACACACACACACACACACACACACACACACTTCTTTTAACCTGTTTGTGGGTTTTGTAACAATCTGGCCTTAAATGGCCGTGTACTGTTAGAATCTCCACCCGGCACAACCAGAAGAGGACTGGCCACCCTTCAGTCTGGTTTCTTCCTAGGTTCCAGCATTTCTAGGGAGTTTTTCCTAGCCACTGTGCTTCTACATCTGCATTGCTTGCTGTTTGAGGTTTTCGGCTGGGTTTCTGTATGGCACTTTGACCTCTACGGGTGTAAAAAGGGCTTTATAAATACATTTGATTGATAGACACTAACACAAGTGATTTCACCTGTTTTTCCACTGTGTCTATGTGCGTGAGGGATTTACAGATTTGCTTGGCGCTAGGGCATGTGGCCTAACAGGTTTGCTTGAAGGACATGAACTTCTTTAGGCGACACATCCGTCCCTCAGAACTACACTGCAATCTGATCTGTCTGTCGGTGTGTGTTTGTGTGTACACGTGCATGCCAGAATGTGTGCATGCATGCACAGTGCACGAATGGGCGTGTGCGCGTGCATATGAATGGGCGCGTGCATATGAATGGGCGTGTGCGCGTGCATATGAATGGGCGTGGGTGTGTGTCTGAATGTGCGTGCACTGTCTGTGTGTGTGGATAAGGATTACATTGTGCATTAGCTCGGAAAAGAATCAAGTCCATTCACAGTATGTCATCCTCTACTTCACAAACATTTGTTTTACAGCCAAACCACTAACAAGATTATATAAAAACACAATGCAATCAGTCTATTTCTCTCCTCTTGTTCTCTCTCTTCTCCCTCGTTCCCTAGTACAATGCTGTCTTTCAGTCTTTTGTTTGTCCCCACCTCCCTCCTTATAGGATTCTCATTACAAGACCTCCTTACGTAGTAGCAATGGACACACATATGTGCGCACACAAACATACTCGCAGAGATAGATGTACACACATCAATGGAGTTACATAATATAATTAGTACACGTGAATAGGCATTGGATGGACAACAAAGGGGTTCGCACACACGTGAGCCAAGCATGCATACCCCTTGGCAGGCTGGCAAACTACAGTACATGTTCTTTCTCAGTCTGCCACCTGTAGGATATCGAGGATATGTGCGTGGTGTACGCAGTCCAATGTGCGTGCGTGCCTGCGTGTGTAAAAGCTTTAGGTTGGGGAGGTTTCATAAGAGACTGCAATGGTGCTGTGGGTTTTTCAATCACAATTGGGTAGGAAAGTGTACAGTAGCAATTATTTTCTCTCACCATCAAAGATCGTCAAAGAAAGCCTCTCTTTTTGCCATTGATGGGTGTAGTGTGAATTTGCCCCTAGGATGCTGATCTTGGGTCAGTTTTGTATTTCCCACACAAATCTTAAAGGTTAGGATTGGGGGAGGGAAAGCTGATCCTAGACCTTTACTGAGGGGAAACCTCACACCGGAGCCTCATTGATGTAATAAGTCAATGACTGAAATGCCACCCAAACTCTAATCTGTGCATCTATCCCATCTATTGTGCACTGGTCAAAAGTAGTTTACGAATAAAGGGTCTATATCTTTTCCCCCGCTTACACCTCTTTGTTCTCCTCTTAGTCCTGCCTCCCACTTTTATTTTCTTGAATCATTACCCCGTTCTCTCCCTTTCTTACACATTTTCAGTTTTTCTCCAATATTCCTTCTCCACATCATTCTGACATTTATGAAAAATGTATTTTTAAACATTCTTTGTATTATATTGTTCTGTGTCATGTATTGCCAATTCTTTGTGGGGCATGTTTTAGAAACTGCTGCCATCTTGAACAAGTCTCCCTGGCAAACAACAATGACAGCAAACTGTATAAATAAAAGCTAAATGAAAGGAACCTAATTTCGTAAAATGTTGTATCAAATATTTTCTGCTGGACATTTGTATTTCTCACTTCTCGCACATGCCTACCGAATACCACGGAACGAGAGTAAATGAACAATTCTCTTTTTGTCTCTCCATCCCTCCACTTCTCCCTCCCTCTCAAGGTACCGACAGATGGTGGGATGGGCCTGCTGGCGGAGCCCCAGGTGGCCATGTTCTGTGGGAAGCTCAACATGCATGTGGATGTCCAGAGCGGCAAATGGGAGTCAGACCCCTCTGGCACCAAGAGCTGTATCGGCACCAAGGAGGGCATCCTGCAGTACTGTCAGGAGGTATGGAGATTGGGGTCGGATATGATACAATAACTTAATATACACTCCCGGTAAAGTTTTAGAACGTTTACTCATTCAAGTGTTATCCTTTTATATATATATTTTCTTTATTCTACATTGTAGAATAATAGTGAAGACATCAAAACAATGAAATAACACATGGAATCATGTAGTTACCAAAACAATCTGAATATATTTGAGGTTCTTCACTCTTCTTGGTAAAATAGCCCGTACACAGCCTAGAGGTGTGTTGGGTCATTTTGTCCTGTTGATAAACAAATGATAGTCCCACTAAGCCCAAACAATGTGGGATGGCGTAGTATTGCTGCAGGAACCAAAAATCTCCCATCTCCCACCAAAGGACAAATTTCCACCGGTCCAATGTCCATTGCTCATGTTTCTTAGCCCAAGCAAGGCTCTTCTTATTGGTGTCCTTTAGTAGTGGTTTCTTTGCAGAAATTCGACCATCAAGACCTGATTCATGCAGTCTCCTCTGAACAGTTGATGTGTCTGTTACTTGAACTCTGAAGCATTTATTTGGGTTGCAATCTGAGGTTCAGTTAATTTCTGATGCTGGTAACTCTACAGCAGAGGTAACTCTGGGTCTTCCATTCCTGTGGCGGTCCTCATGAGAGCCAGTTTCATCATAGCACTTGATGGTTATTGCAACTCACATTTTCCGTATAGTGACCTTCATGTCTTAAAGTAATGATGGACTGTCGTTTCTCTTTGCTTATCTGAGCTGTTCTTCCCAAAATATGGACTTGGCCCTATTTGGTAAAATATATCTTCTGTATACCCCCACACCCCTTGTAATAACACAACTGATTGGCTCAAATGCATGAAGAAGGAAAGAAATTCCACAAATTAATTCAACAAGGCACACCTGTTAATTGAAATGCATTCCAGGTGACTACCTCATGAAGCTGGTTGTGAGAATGCCAAGAGTGCAAGGCAAAGAGTAGGAATTATTGTTTTTTTGGTTACTACCTGATTCCATTTATTTCATAGTTTTGATGTCTTCACTATTATTCTACAATGAAGAAAATATATATTTTTTTAAATACAGAAAAACCCTTGAATGAGTAGGTGTTTTTAAAACTTTTGATTGGTAGTGTATAATATAATGTATTCCATTTAGCAGACACTTTTATCCAAAGGTGACTTAGTCATGTGTGCATACATCTTAACACATACCCATAGACTTCCATTCATTGCGCTACATGCTAGTCAGCATTAGCTTGCGAAACTACCTCTAACTTCCTGCATACTGGACACCGAGACAACATGTTATTCACGAGTTCATCTGACTCTGGAGAAGTAAAGTGGCCTCATTGGCAAAATCCCGAAGTGATGTGCTGGGCCAGTAACCGAAAAGGTCGCTGAGCCGACTTTGTGAAAAATCTAACGTGCCCTTGAGCAAAGCACTTAACCCTAATTTCTCCGGGGTCGCCATCAGCAATGGCTTATTCGCCAAGTGTGTCCCGGGGAGTGGGATATGCATAACTCATTTTCAATTCACATATGCGTATAATACACACTTGCAAATGTATGAAATAGGACAAATGAAAGCACCCACATTATTATTTATATTATTATTAGTAGTAGTAGTATTCTGGCGTTGCAAGCATTATGCTCTACCAACTAAGCTACCGAGGACCTACTATAATGTCCATAGACATGGAAATTAAATTTTGTTAGGTCACCGTACTAAATACACATTTACATCATTTAGCAGACGCTCCTAACCAGAGCGACTTACAATAGTGAGTGCATACATTTTCATATTTGTTCGTACTAGTTCCTCGTGGGAATCAAACCCACAACCCTGGTGTTGCAAGTGCCATGCTCTACCAACTAAGCCACATGGGACCTATACACAATATAAATACACTATAATACAACCACATGCAATGCAAAAATACTGCAAAGTGAGAACACACATGGGGGAGAAGGGACAGGGAGGGGAATGAGAGGGATGCATCCAAATGTATCGGCATCCTGCAGTTCTGGTAGGAGGAGAGAGAGGGGGAGTAGAAATGGTGTCTTTGGCATCAACCAGGACTGCCCGGAGGTGGGAGAGGAAGGGGGGATAGATGGGGAGGAGAGATGTGAATCAAGAGCTACATATTGCGAGGAGCTAGGCGGGAGGGAAGGTGGTATAGTTGGGGGGGCGCTGAAGGATAAAAAAGAGCCAAATCGTCACCCTGCAATATTGCTGAGGGGGGGAATTCAAGGTCAATAAATGTAATTCATTTACATGGCACAATGCAGTTGAACTCTGAATTTTATGATGATAAACTAAAGGGAGGGAGAGAAAGAAACAACCGAAAGGCATGTGCATAGAGAGGAGTTGGAGTGTCGTGCTGTTAAAATGGAGATTGAGAAGAATTGGGTCAGGGAAACGGTGGATAAATGATAAACCAATCGAAAGGTAGGAAAGGGGAGGGGTGGAGTGAGTTAGTCAAGTAATTGGATGAGAGGAGCAAAACAAGTAATACCTGGAGAGGTGGATTAGAGAACTGAGAACAATTAAGAGGGAGAGGGGGATATGGAGAGAAGGGGGAGTAAAAAAAAAGAGGGCTTTGACCGGATGGTAGGGACGGATGGGAGGATGTGGACAAACAGTGATTGGGAGAGAGCGGAAAAGAGTTTACCCTCCTGTGAACGGATGGTGGGACGGATGGGTGATGTGGGGGAGGGAGAGATAGATCATAGAAAATGGGATGGGGGTGAAAAGAGATGATGATAGACAGACTCCGTGTTTCTTCTCTCCCAGGTATACCCTGAGCTGCAGATCACCAACGTGGTGGAGGCCAACCAGCCAGTCAGCGTCCAGAACTGGTGCAAGAAGGGCCGCAAGCAGTGCCGCAGTCACCTGCACATCGTGGTGCCCTACCGATGCCTAGGTACAAATGCACTGTGTGGGGAGGCTTGAGTGTGTGGGTGAGGTTCACTGTGTGTAGGGGGGAATTATGTGTTGCGTGAGGGGGAGAGAAATTGATTTATGTGTCCGTTTCTACTATTTGAATTCCATCCCTTAGTAAAAAGTAGTTATTTTGTTGTTGGCAGATGTTTTTTTTTAGTTATGTCTGTATATTAATTGGTTCTGTTTGTATGGTGCAGTGGGGGAGTTTGTCAGTGATGCCCTGCTGGTTCCTGATAAGTGCAAGTTCCTGCACCAGGAGCGCATGGACATGTGTGAGAGCCACCTGCACTGGCACACTGTGGCCAAAGAGGTGAGATCACGCGCGCACACTTACATGCATACAACACTGATTGCGAGCCAGGCCTAATCGACCAACGTCAGTGCCTGACCTCACTAATGCTCTTGTGGCTGATTGGAAGCAAGTCCCTGCAGTAATGTTCCAACATCTAGTGGCAAGCCTTCCCAGAAGAGTGGAGGCTGCCATAGCAGCAAAGAGGGTCCAACTCCATATTAATACCCATGATTTTGGAATGAGGTGTTTGTCAAGCAGGTGTCCACCTACTTTTGGGCATGTAGTGTATAATTCACAAAACCTGGAGCCGAATGAATCAATTATCTCAGAGTAGAAGTGCCGATTTAGGATCCGTTTTGTCTTTTAGATCACCATGAATACAATGACATGGATGGGGGGAACTGATCCTAGATCAGTGCTCCTACTCTTGGTACACGCAGCCCTTGCTTTAACAGCCCCATCCCTCTCTCACCCAGTCCTGTGGAGACCGCACTTTGAATCTCCATGACTACGGGATGCTGTTGCCGTGCGGCATTGACCGTTTCCGGGGGGTGGAGTTTGTGTGCTGTCCGTCAGACAGGGAGACCGACAGCACTGAGCAGGACGAGGACGACTCGGATGTGTGGTGGGGAGGAGCCGAGACTGACTACACTGACAACAGGTACACACACAGGAGCTCATACAGTACTCCCTTACATTCATACTTATACTATCCTCGCCCCCAGGCTATTGTGCACAGTGCATATCAGCCTGGGATATCAACAATTCAAAGTTGGCCTTAGTCGGAGAGACCATAGAATTCTATGGGAGTGACCTACTGAGTAAAGTATTTGTCATTTAATTTTAGCTAATCACACAACTGCGAGGCTGACCGTAAACTGAAGTGTGCATGACACACAGGGTAGGGGGAAGGTGTTGTGAGAGGTGATTGGTTGGTACATTAAACCAATGCCTATGCGCCTGGAGTTTCTACCGGTCTTTCGGTAGTGGCTAACAGCAGCGAGGTTTGACTCGCTGATCCACCAGACTTTTTGCCCATTTGCGCAGAAGTGTCTGGGAACGAGATTATACTTATAATAGCACTCACACACACCCACAGTACACTCGCTCATAACCACTTTATTCACACCCCCCCCCATTTCTCTCCCTCTTTCTACCTTCCTCAATCATCCCTCTCACAGTATGGAAAGGGGGGCAGCAAAGCCAGCTGGGTTCACACCCCAGCAGCAACAGGAGGAGGAGACAGAGGAGACCGCCCCTGCCATGGTAGAGGAAGAAGAAGAAGATGATGATGATGATGATGAGGAAGAGGGGCAGGAGGTGCTGGACAATGACCAGGATGGAGACGGGGACGACGACGAGGATGATGATGATGATGACGACGTCATTGACGAGCGCGACGATAGTGAGCCCACCACCAACATCGCCATGACTACCACCACCACTACTACTACCACTGAATCTGTGGAGGAAGTGGTCAGAGGTGAGAGGGACTGGGAGGGCCAGGGGCCTTGTGTGTGTGTACATAATTTACTCTTGTCTATTTAAAGGTTGAGTGAGTGTATGCAGGGGTGGAATTGGGGGGGGGGGTGCAAATCTAGAAACTCATCACTAAATTAGTAGGAATTCAGCTAAATCCCCATTCCACCACCCATGACATTACAGTGGTGTGTAAGTACACACACCATTGGCATGCACACGCCTATACGGTAATAAGAATGTGTTCCAAATGGCACCCTATTCCCTATATAGTATCCCTTATATATCAGTATATTTTGACCAGAGGCCTATGTAGGGAATAGGCCGGGTGCCATTTGGCGCACTCACCCTGTGTGTGTGTGCTGACGGCTCATTGCCCCCCTACCAGAGGTGTGTTGGGCGAATGCGGAGACGGGCCCATGCCGTGCCATGCTTGCACGCTGGTACTTTGACCGTGAGGAGGGCCGCTGTGCCCAGTTCATCTATGGCGGCTGCGGAGGCAACCGCAATAACTTTGAGTCGGAGGAGTACTGCCTGTCTGTATGCAGCAACGTCAGTAAGTCAGTCACACAGACAGCGTCCTGTCTACCTGTCTGTCTGCGTGTCCACGTCTGAAAGCTAGCCTCTGTCATTAGCCCTCTGGCTAGCTAGCTGCTAACCACGCTAATACTACTTCACGTTACATGCTAACCTCTGGTCTCACGAACCACCACTTGTACTGTCTGTCTGCTGCACTGTTAGTAAGTCGGTCACACAGACTACTTGTCTGTCTGCGTGTAGTGTCTATGTTGGCTAGTTACTGTCTGACTAGCTGTTAACCATGCAAGTTCTCGCTAACCTGTGGTCTCACTTAACTAAATCTTGTTGTACTGCCTGCATGGTCAGTCACACGGACAGCAGAGCTCCCTGCCTGACTGTCTGTCTGTGTGTTACACTGTTAGTGTCCACGTTTGCTAGCTAGTTTCTGGTTAGCCGTCTCGTTAGCGTCTGGCCCCTTGGTGCTAACTACACTAACCATGTCTCACTAACCACCACGCATTGTGTTTACTGTAGGCTTGGGCGATATACTAGGGTGTTTCAAAATACAGATGGTATGATTTTCAATACTGTTAAAAAATAATTTGTGTGTAGACTTTTTTTGGGGTGGGGGCACCCCCTGCTAGGGCCGCTACGCCACTGCTTATAACCACAAGTTAAGTGTAAATATAACAAATCAAATGTCCAATAAATGTTATCAAATAAATAGAAATCCAAAATGGATGGTGTTGAGAGATAGATGGGAGAGGTTGAATGGAGCTGAAGGGTGGGATTAATAACAAGAGTCTGTCAAATGTATATAGGTTCAGAAATTTGTGAAATAGCACAGTTACAAATAGAAATCAAACTGGATGGAAATGAAGGACTAAAAACAAACTAAATATAACTATTGTAAAATAGATTCTGTAAAATGTGTATAAGGTAGACGCTTATGTGTTATTGTGTGTGTGGATGTAGTTACCCAAAACATATATTGGGGAAATGATACAGACAATTACATTGCTTCCAGAAATCCACCCCTTAAAAAACCAATTCAAAATGTTATCTGGTTTGTGAACTGCTAGCCAAGTGGCTAGATGTGAAGATCAAGCTTGTTGGTTACAGCAGAGACATTCAATTCCCTCCTAGATCAAGATCCCTGTTACCTCATTTTTTATATTTATTTATTTATTTATTTAAATATATATATTCATTTAAATAAATAGTGGCCGTTGTGTGCACATTTGGTAATACTGTATGGTACAGAAACAGTATGACTGTATGAAAATCTAGATACTGTCCAACCCTAGTTTACTGTACACATGGACAAATACATTCACACACACATGGACAAATACATTCACACACACACACACACACACACACACACATACACACTTTAACCTGTTTGTGGGGTTTAGAAGACACTAACACGAGTGATTTCACCTGTCCCCCCCACTGATTCCGTATGAGCGGACAGTGTGCGCGCGACAGATGGAAGGCAAAAGTTTCTCTCGCACTGATTCTAGTGTTGTGTGAGGCAGTGACCTGACAGTCGGGTGTGTGAGCGATCCATTCAGCGTTGGATCACTCTCGCCCTCCTCCTCCCTCTACTTTCTGTATATCGTATGTCTCCCACGCCCTCCTTCTCTCACTAATCCTGTCTTTCACTCCATCTCACCTCCTCTGTAGCAGCCTCTGAAATTGTGTGTGCGCGCGTGTGTGTGATTTCCACTTGGTTGAGCATATCGGAGGTGTGAAAGACGGTGTTGTGGTTCCACCAGCTAGCAATCCTCTACCCTCACATTTAGACTTCCAAGTGAAAATTGTGTTAACGGTTCTGCTCTGTTCGGATCGCAAAAAAAATGCTCTTGGTTGTTTTGGGACTATTTAGTGTCTGTGAAAGGAAGTCGTGCTTATCTCTGAGACCAACCTAAAACACATGCTTCACATGACACACACAGGTTCCAAAGTATCAAATCAGCACTTCCTTATTCATGTAAGAAGTAATATATTTATGCTGTTCAATGTTTAATCAAGGATGATAATGATAGGTACAGTATGTCACGTAATGTGATACACACACTTTAGCCTGGGGACATTTTACAACATCGTTCCTCTCGGAATGATATTACATATTATACAATTGACTTTTTCCTGTCAAATGGATCACAGGTCATGCAAGGTATCCCAGCCTTAAGGCATAACAGCTTTTTACTCGCTTTGTCTGTATTCAAATAAATGGGCAAATTGTTAAAGTAACTCTTCTAGAGGATTTTAATCAAACGTCTAAATGACTTGGAGTGTCTATGGCAGTCACATTAATGGAAGAGATTTGTTTAAAGAAATCACGGTTGGAAAATTCCCGGAATCTGGCCGGAACAAGCAGGAAATCTGGAATCCTCCAACCAGGACACACACACACACACACACACACACACACACACACACACACACACACACACACGGAGAGAGACACCAGCCACCCTTCAAACACACACTTCTCTGCTTTTTCACTCTGTATAGTTTACTCTCGTTCACTCGCTCGATGAATCACTAACCAACCTGTTGTTGCTAACACTAGTATTATTAATCGTCTGGCTTTAGTGTTTGCTATTATGGAGCTGCTACATAGTGTTGGTAGTTTGGAACTTCTGTGTTTTTACTTTGTTTATTGGTATTATATTACTGCCTCCGGATCCTTATTTCAGTCAAGTCAAATACTCTGAAGGCACTTATCGTAAGTCACTTTGGAAAAGATTGGTCTGGATTTTGAAGAGGAAAGCAATGAAAGAAGAAACATTAGAAAAAGGGATCCCCGGGGAAGGTGAAGGAACAATGGGGGATACCTGAAGACCAGATTGTAAGAGTCATTTTCTAAATTTCTCTCCATCTCATCCACTTTCCTCCCTCTCCTCAATTGCACCCGCGCACCCCCTGTCCTCCATGTCCATCTACCTCGGCCCCTCCATCCACCACCCAGTGCCCACCTCAACCCCCAGCACTCCCGACGCAGTGGACCGTTATCTGGAGACGCCCGGGGATGACAACGAACACGCCCACTTTGCCAAGGCCAAGGAGAGCCTGGAGGCCAAACACCGCGAGAGGATGTCCCAGGTAGGATAGAGAGAGCGAGAAGGGTAGGGGTGGAGGGTGGGAAAGGCAGATGGAAGGGGCGATAAAGAGTTTGAGAGTGGAACGGGGATGGAGAATGGGTAAAAGGGAAGGAAGCAAAGACACGGTCGTGGTGAAAGATCATGTATGACTATAGCCGGAAGGAAGGAGTTAGATACAGCAGTAACGGGTCTTTCTTCTTGTATGTGTGTAGGTGATGAGGGAGTGGGAGGAGGCCGAGAGGGAGTCCAAGAGTCTACCTCGTGCTGATAAGAAGGCTGTCATCCAGGTCAGACACACACAGAAGATACTGATTGAGCATTTATGAATATTCTTTAGTGACTGTCAATGTCATAGCTATTGTGTGTCTGAATATTTGATAATAGCGTGGTAGTGACTTTTTAATTTGTGTGTGTATCATGTACTATGTGTGTCTTATCATGAACCCATCATCTATGTTCAATATGTGTGTATATTAAATGTCATGTTGTACAGTATAATAATGTGTGTGTGTGTGTGTGTGTCTTATCACACAGCGTTTCCAGGAGAAGGTGGAGGCCCTGGAGCAGGAGGCAGCCAGTGAGAGGCAGCAGCTGGTTGAGACTCACATGGCCCGGGTTGAGGCCCTGCTCAATGACCGCCGTCGCCTGGCCCTGGAGAGCTACCTGACCTCCCTGCAGGCCCAACCACCCAGGGTAGGTAGAGAGTACGTAGTAACAGAGTATAACATACACACACAGTGTTGCCTGGCCCTGTAGAGCCACCTAACTGCCTAGCCACCCAGGGTAGGGACACACACACACACACACACACACACACACACAGTACATATGGATCATCCTCCCATTGTCTTAATCTTCCCACACACAGACTGACGTTCTGACTCATATTTCTCTCGCTCCCGCTGTCTCTCTCCCTTTTTCCTCTCCTTCTCCTTCTCTCTAGCCTCGTCATGTGTTCAGCCTATTGAAGAAGTATGTCCGTGCAGAGCAGAAGGACAGACAGCACACCCTTAAACACTTTGAGCACGTCCGCATGGTCGACCCCAAGAAGGCCGCACAGATCCGACCCCAGGTAATAAGCCCACTAAAGGCCTTTAAAAATAATAATAATTTAATTCACATTTGAATGTGTTTTACATGGTGACAGAAATTGTTGTCATTCTCATGAAGGCTGAAACATTTTGATTTGATCTTGAATCAAATCGAAGATTTTTATTGATGACCTTATTACTTTTTGTATGCACCTCGTCTCACGTTGGTTGACCACTTTCTTGTCCTCTCCAGTGCAGAAACAAAATATTTTCCATTTATACCGGATAAAATAATTAAACCTAGAAACAACATCCACCCCCAACGCCAAATGTGCTCACACACACAAACACCTATACACCACTGAAGGGTATTTTGGTAACCTCCTGACATGTACAATGTATGGCTCACAGAAGATGGCTTGTATTAAATAGCATTCAAATGTACTTGTAGGTGTTGACCCACCTGCGTGTGATTGAGGAGAGGATGAACCAGTCCCTGGGCCTGCTCTACAAGGTACCCGGAGTGGCCGACGATATCCAGGACCAAGTTGGTGAGTTTTTATTTTATTTTTTATAGTTTTTTTTATTTTGTCCCAGTCTCATTTCTCCTTCATTAACCAGGTAAAGGTTGACTAGGTCAGTGTGTAAGCATTAACTGATATGAACCAGTAACCTGCCCTCATCCACACTGTCACCAACCACTATCCATAGTTTATATCCACAAAACCCTCATCCACTTTTTCATTCATGATACAGATAATCGTAACATCATGACATCTCTCAATTCTCACCTACACCTCTGTCAAATCAATAACCTTAACTACTTCTTCCCGCTCCCCTCCCTCCCTCCCTCTGTGTTTGTCTGGGTCTTGAGTTGTGTGCGTCACCGAGCCGTCTGAGTCCGTCTCAGACTGTCTAGTTTTCCCCCTTCTCTCAGGCTGCTCCCCTGCGCGCACACACACCGCCTCCCAGCAACACAGACATTGGTTTGGTTTTCTCCTGTCATTAAAACAAATGAGAACAGAGAGCGACCTTGTTTCAAGTGAAGTGTCTGAGGAAGACTTAAAGGGTGTGTCCCTAATGGAACCCCATTCCCTATATAGTGCACTGATTTTGACCAGGGCCCATGGGGTACCTACAGAGCATTCTGAAAGTATTCAGACCCCTTGACCTTTTTACACATTCTGTTAGGTTACAACCTTATTCTAAAATTGATTTCAATCGTTTTTTCCCCATCATAAATCTATACACAATACCCCATAATGACAGAGCAAAAACAGGTTTTTATACATTTTTACAAATGTATAAAAAAAATGATATTACATTTAAACAAGTAATCAGACCCTTTGCTTTGTTGAAGCACCTTAGGCAGCGACAACAGCCTTGATTCTTGGGTATGACGCTACAAGCTTTGCACACCTGGATTTGGAGTTTTTCCCCATTCTTCTTTGCATATCTTTTCAAGCTCTGTCAGGTTGGATGGGGAGCGTCGTTGCACAGCTATTTGTCCGTTCTCTCTCCAGAGATGTTCGATCGGGTTCAAGTCCGGGCTCTGGCTGGGCCACTCAAGGACATTCAGAGACTTGTCCCGAAGCCACTGCTGCGTTGTCTTCAAATCAAATGTTATTTGTCACATGCACCGAATACAAAGGGTGTAGACCTTACAGTGAAATAGTTACTTACAAACCCTGAACCAACAATGCAATAAATGTAAAAAATCTAAATAAATTGAAGTAGAAAAGAATCCATATAAAACCAATAGAAAAATAACTAAGGAGCAACAAAAAAACAGCGAGAGGCGAAGAGCACATTTTTTTGTCCATTAAAATAACATCTAATTGATCGGAAATAGTGTAGACGTTGTTAATATTGTAAATGACTATTGTAGCTGGAATCGGCAGATCTTTTAAATGGAAAATCTACATAGGCATACAGAGGCCCATTATCAGCAACCATAACTCTGTTCCAATGGCACATTGTGTTAGCTAATCCAAGTTTGTCATTTTAAAAGGCTAATTGATCATTAAAAAACCCTTTTCCAATTACTTTAGCACAGCTGAAAACTGTTGGTCTGATTTTAAAGAAGCAATTAAACTGGCCTTCTTTGGACTAGTTGAGTATCTGGAGTGTCAGCATTTGTGGGTTCGATTACAGGCTCAAAATGGCCAGAAACAAAGCACTTTCATCTGAAACTCGTCAGTCTATTCTTGTTCTGAGAAATGAAGGCTATTCCATGCTAGAAATTGCCAAGAAACTGAAGATCTCGTACAACACTGTGTACTACTCCCGTCACAGAAGGGCTCGAACTGGCTCTAACCAGAATACAAAGAGGAGTGGGAGGCCCCGGTGCACAACTGAGCAAGAGGACAAGTACATTAGTGTCTAGTTTGAGGAATAGATGCCTCACAAGTCCTCAACTGGTGGCTTCATTACATAGTACCTGCAAAACACCAGTCTCAATGTCAACAATGAAGAGGTGACTCCGGGATGCTGACCATCTAGGCAGAGTTCCTCTGTCCAGTGTCTGTTCTTTTGCCCATCTTAATCTTTTTTTTTTATTGGCCAGTCTGAGATATGGCATTTTCTTTGCAACTCTGCCTAAGTAGGTTTCCTTGGTGTTCTTGGGCACAGAGACTGGAGTGGTTAGCTTGAAGCATGTTGGTATTACAGACTCGGTCAGGAACAGGTTGAAAATGTCAGTGAAGACATCTGCCAGTTGGTCAGCGTATGCTCGGAGTACACATCCTGGTAATCCATCTGGCCCTGCGGCCTTGTGAATGTTGACCTGTTTGCTCACATCGGCTATGGAGAGTGTGATAACACAGTCGTCCGGAACAGCTGATGCTCTCATGCATGCTTCAGTGTTGCTTGCCTCGAAGCGAGCATATACGTTAGTGGGTCAAAAATGTATTTAGTCAGCCACCAATTGTGCAAGTTCTCCCACTTAAAAAGATGAGGCCTGTAATTTTCATCATAGGTACACTTCAACTTTGAAAGACAAAATGAGAAGAAAAAAACCCAGAAAATCACATTGTAGGATTTCTTATGAATTTATTTGCAAATTATGGTGGAAAAGAAGTATTTGGTCACCTACAAACAAGCACGATTTCTGGCTCTCAGACCTGTAACTTCTTCAAGAGACTCCTCTGTCCTCCACTCGTTAACTGTATTAATGGCACCTGTTTGAACTTGTTATCAGAATAAAAGACACCTGTCCACAACCTCAAACAGTCACACTCCAAACTCCTCTATGGCCAATACCAAAGAGCAGTCAAAGGACACAAACAAAATTGTAGACCTGCACCAGGCTGGGAGAGCATTTGGATGATCCAGAAGAAGATTGGGAGAATGTCATATGGTCAGATGAAACCAAAATATAACTTTTTGGTAAGCTCAACTTGTCGTGTTTGGAGGACAAAGAATGCTGAGTTGCAGCCAAAGAACACCATACCTACTGTGAAGCATGGGGGTGGAAACATCATGCTTTTTGGGGGTGTTTTTCTGCAAAGGGACCAGGACGACTGATCCGTGTGAAGGAAAGAATGAATGGGGCCATGTATCGTGTGATTTTGAGTGAAAACCTCCCATCAGCAAGGGCATTAAAGATGAAACGTGGAAACGTGAAAGTCCGTATTGCCCAGCAACAGCCCCAAAACAACACTGCTCTAGAGAAGATCTGCATGGAGGAATGGGCCAAAATACCAGCAACAGTGTGTGAAAACCTTGTGAAGACTTACAGAAAACGTTTGACCTCTGTCATTGCCAACAAAGGGTATATAACAAAGTATTGAGAAACTTTTGTTATTGACCAAATTCTTATTTTCCACCACCATTTGCTAATAAATTCATTAAAAATCCTACAATGTGATTTTCTGGATTTTGTCTCTCATTTTGGCTGTCATAGTTGAAGTGTACCTATGATGAAAATTACAGGCCTCATCTTTTTAAGTGGGAGAACTTGCACAATTGGTGGCTGACTAAATACTTTTTTTGCCCCACTATTTAGCTTGTCTGGTAGGCTTGTCTTGGCTGTGTGCATAGGGTCGTTGTCCTGTTGGAAGGTGAACCTTTGCCCCAGTCTGAAGTCCTATCATGAAGGCCTGATTTGTGGAGGGCTGCAGAGAGGGTTGTCCTTCTGGAAGGTTCTCCTCTCCCCAGTGGAACTCTGGAGCTCTGTCAAAGTGGCCATCGGGTTCTTGGTCACCTCCCTATCCAAGGCCCTTCTCCCCCGATTGCTCCGTTTATCCGGGCGGTCAGCTCAAGGAAGAGTCTTGGTGGGTCCTAACTTCTTCCATTTAAGAAAGGAGGCCGCTGTGTTCTTGGACCTTCAAACCTTTCCCAGATCTGTGCCTTGACTCAATCTTGTCTCTGAGCTCTGCGGACAATTCCTTCCACCTCATGGCTTAATTTTTGTACTGTCAACTGTGGGACATTTTATATAGACATGTGTGTGCCTTTCCAAATCATGTCCAATCAATTGAATTTACCAATCAAGTTATAGAAACATCTCAAGGATGATCACTGGTAACAGGATGCAGCTGAGCTCAATTTCGAGTCTCATAGCAAAGGGTCTGAATAGTTTTTTATATTGATGACTGAAAAACAATTATTTAATACATTTTAGAATGAGGCTATAATGTAAACAAAACGTGGAAAAGGTCAAGGGGTTTGAATACTTTCCCGAATGCACTGTTTATAGGAAATGGTGGACATTTGAGACATCCATATTCTAGTGATCCTATTTTCTTGTCTTTGTATGTACTAATAAATAATCGTAATTGTTAAATTACAGTCATTTACCATTCTATTGCAACAGCATTGACGTTTTCTCTCCTTTTCTCTCTACCCTTGTTTCTTACACCTTCCATCCTCTCCTTTCTATTCTTCTCTCTCTTAATCCTCTCTGCTGCGGTCTTTCACCCTCTTCCCCTTTCTCCAGATTTGCTGCAGAAGGAGCAGGCAGATATGGCCCAGCAGCTGTCCAACCTGCAGAGTGATGTGCGGGTGAGCTATGGAAATGATGCCCTGATGCCTGACAGTCTTCCCGACAGCACAAGGGCCTCCCTGGACCTGCTGCCCCAGGAAGAAGACCTGGGCATGGGCCTGGACGGACTGGGCTTTATCCACCCCGAGAGCTTCAACCAGGTCAACACCGATAACCAGGGTAGGTGTGCCTAAAGCTACGATCAATACACACAGAGTCAGGGTGGGAACAGACCAAACCAGGGTACGTGTACTCTACATACAACCACACATTAAATGTACCAAATCCATAACTGATAGTAGACCGCTGTCAGGGCCTTGACAGGTATGAGATCAAAGTGAAACTATATTAACAAGATACTCATCCTTCCTTTTCACTTTCTCTCGCTCTCCCTAGTTGAGCCTGTGGATGCCCGCCCTATTCCTGATAGAGACTTTCCAACACGACCCGTGTCTGGTCTGAAGCCAGAGGAGATCCCTGAGCTCAGGATGGAGGCAGAGGAGAGGCACAGCACCGGATTCGAAGTGCACCACCAGAAACTGGTATCTACACACACACACACACACACACCACTTAATTTAGTATATTTACACTCTTTTCATAAATGGCCAGATACAAGCATCATGGAGTTATCCCAGACATATCCATGCCCATAAGGGTATGTCTAGCCATATGTATTGGCTAACCGTTGGAATGGTAACCAAGGGCTGCCGAGATGACCAGGGTTAGTAACTGGCGTCTGCGTTGCCAGGATGTTAGTTTCACACCAGCGCTAATTTATAAATGTCCTCAGATGAACACTGTCTGAAATTGAAAATGAAGACCTGCCAACATGCACGCATTTTGCGTACCAACTATATAATTCTCTGTCCATGTACGCAGGTATGGGATCTGAGTTAAAAGTTCACAGAAATGAATAGGGTCAGATTTTTTTTTTTTACATTTTAATAAAATAATAAGTAAATCTAACATCCCGATTCTTGAGCTGCAACACACAGACATGTGTCAACAGACATGGAGATGAATACATAATTATTGGACGTAGCCACCCCGTGTCTGCCCCTCCTGTTTGTTGTGATGCTGAGTTTGCTGACTGTCATGTACGTAAACACATGGACAAATGCCTTTTCGACTGAGTTGTGGAAGGTAAACAATAATTGTTTCAATTTAGCTCTCGCATTTACGAGTGACAGAAATGAAATGCGAATATGAAAAATAACTGGTTGCGTTTGTGCCAGTGTGATGTATATTTAATTCTGCGTCCCATAAGTTGTATTTTCCACGTAACATTACGAGGATCACGCAACCTGATAGACTGTAATTATGATCCACGTCACAAAAAAAGTCACATTATAAAAGTATAATCAAAAATAAGTATAAACATCTTGGACTGAAATGGATTCGGGAGTTTAGAAGACTGCCCAATGAAGAATGAATGAGTCTGGTATTAGCTATAGAGGCAATGCTTCTAAAATGCCTTTGCATGGGCTTTTTTTTAATCAATTTATATCATTAGTTTTTGTTTTCAAAATGATTTTTCTTTTAGTGTTGATTAGGAACCATGTCTAAAAAGCCCATACTTGCGAGCTGTGATTGTCCCTGTTTGATAGATGGCCCTGTTTTGTAGAGACTAAACTTGGGGGCATGTGCTAAGAAAAACATTTATAGATCATCATCTCCATTCTACACTGTACATGTAATGGAATAAATATACAGACAATCTGTGCTAATTCCACAAAACGTATATTTCTTGTATATGTTCTGTACTTATCAGTATGAATCTTTTCTTTATGTTTTGTAAATACCTTTCAGAGGACTGAACTGAACCAGGTGTGCTCCATCATGTTTGTCTAAGCACACAATCTCCAACTCGTCGCGCGTGCGTCTGGTACTCTAAAAGGTTGGACAGGGTGGGCAGATCTGAAACCGCGACACGCATACATTCACACTTAGAAAAACAAGCAGCATTTCGTGCCCAATTTAAATCTCTTATACATTTTGGTAATTTTCCTCATTAAATAAGGGAGAAAATTGATTATGTAACAGTCATATTGTATAACGTAACTTTAAGCTTACCTCTAAAAATCCCTCTAATGTAACTCTGAACCTTAATCCCAAACCCCCTCAACTTTACCGCGGCCTCTTAACACCTAAACAGCAATCGTAACGTTAGATTACAAATCGTCTTTTTGTATTCCATCCAAACCCCAAATTATTCCTACTCTCTCCGACTTAATTTCACCTTAATGCCTTGAACTCCTGACCCCAGATCTGTCTGCATAAATCCAGTCAGTATTTGTGATTGGTTGTGCAGTGTGATTTTACAGTCCCTCTCTCTTTCTCTCTCCTCTCTCGAGGTGTTCTTCGCCGAGGATGTCGGCTCTAACAAGGGCGCCATCATCGGGCTGATGGTGGGAGGCGTCGTCATAGCGACCGTCATCGTCATCACCCTGGTGATGCTGAGGAAGAAGCAGTACACGTCTATCCACCACGGAGTCATCGAGGTGAGGGGTAGAGGAGATGTGTGGACTTGTATTACTATCCTAGTGGGTACCGGAAAGCCCCAAAACGTCCCCACAAGGATAGTGAAACGAGGGGAATTCTCCCACGAGGATGAAGGTTAGGAGGTAGGGTTAGGGGTTAGGACAATAGGATTTTGAATGGAAATCAATTTTAGGTCTCCACAAGGATAGTAAAATATATGCTATGCGTGTACTGTTCTGGACTTTGGCTCAGTATTTCCTTTGTCTCTATTTCTGTTGTTTATGAGTTTGAGACTTGAATCTATAGTCTGTGTAGAAGGTTAACAGTGCACATGTACTGTGTCAGCATGGGTACGAATCTATCCTACTGCATCAGTAAACATGTAAGGAGTGGGAACAGCCCCCACTCGTTAAACAACAAAAAATAACCAGCAATATTGTGACACATGTCAAACTCATTCCACAGAGGGATGACTATCTGCGGGTTTTCACTCCACCCTTGTACTTGATTGATGAATTAAGGTCACTAATTAGTAAGGAACTCTTCTCACCTGGTTGTCTTAATTGAAAGGAAAAAAACTAAAACCTGCAGACACTAGGCCCTCCGTGGAATGACTATGAACCCCTGGTGTACGAGGACATATCATATCTTGTGTGTAACACATCTCTCTGTTTCTGCAGGTGGATGCAGCAGTCACCCCTGAGGAGCGCCACCTGTCCAAAATGCAACAGAACGGCTATGAGAACCCCACCTACAAGTTTTTCGAGCAGATGCAGAACTGAGGAATGACAAACCCCCTCACCCCTATGACCACTACCCAAACCCCTCTAACCCTCCACACCCCTATGCCCTTAACACTATCCCCACTCCAAACCAACCCTACCCTCAAGCAGTGCAGGTTGGAACCAGGCACCACTATCACTCCTGGTGTAGATGGAGACTGTCCCCTTCAACACTGGTCCAGAGTCTGTTTTTAGTTTGATTTGGAATGAGTTGGGGAATGGATTTGGACAGAGATCTGACTCCAGACCAGTGTTAATTAAGGGGGCATTCTCTGGCTGTAGTGCCAGCCACACTGTCCCCAACCCTACACTACTGCATTCTCTATACACTGGGGAATAGGTGAGGTCTATGGGTCAATGAAGCCTCCTATCCTTCCTTCCTCCTTCTTTCCTTCTCTGTGCATTCTTATGACAGCTGTGCTGTGTTAGGTCACACAAGGCTAAAATGATGATGATAATGATGATGTACTCTGAATGAGCTCTTTATTTTAGTTATTCTATCATTTTCGGTTTTGTTTTTCAAAAAAGAAATTAAAATTAGAAAAAAAAATCATATGTAAAGAGGTCTTTTTTTTTTTTTTTAAGTTGCGTGTAATGTAACAAAGTAGCCGTTCCTATTTAGTGCATGATGACAAATTACGATGGGGTTATTATTGAGAATAATAAAATATCTTTCTGCGTCTCCAGAGAGGTTCTCACATCGAGATGATCATTCTAGCAGGATTGTACATTTAGTATCTTTCTCGTGATTACGTGACTTAAATGACAGTGGATAAAAACATATATATGAATCTCGGTGAATGGGCTCTCTCTGCTTGGATATCATGTTAATAAATACACTGTAAGAGATCTGTGCTTTTTGGATTTAAGTTTCTTCCTTTTTAATTTCAACCATGCTATGTTCCTAAAACTGCGGGGGGGCTGGCTTGATCCGTATTTGTATATTATATTATCATATGAATTATGATTATCTTTAGTTTATTGCGTTGGCATCCTATTGCGTTTTGCAGACGTTATGAATCGGCCCTATTTAATTTTTGATTTCTTTCTTTGATTCCATGTTGTCGTGTTTTTTTGTGTTTTTTTTTTAAGATTGGGGGGGAGGTATGTGGCGGGAAGGCCGGTTCCAGCCGGGGGAGAATGGAGGGACGGGGGTGGATGACTGTTCTCCAGTCTAGTTAGAATTCTTGTTCCGGTTCTATGTTTCCGCTAGAAATAAACAACGTTCTCCTCCTCTGTACATTTGTTTGTGATATATATAAGAACAATCCAACACCATTTTGGGCTTAATTATTCTTCCCAATCTGTTCTTTTCTTGCTTCGGCTCATCCTTCTCTTTCTCTCTCTCTCTCTCTGCTGAGACTAGAAACGGAGCAGGGTCGGTGCCTGGGGAGGGTGCATGTGAAAGATTGAGAGAAGGAAGGAAGGATTGAGGTAGAGGGAATTACTAGCTGTTCCAGATGGATAGTCAGACGGGCAGTCTGTAAAATCAATCTCCAACCACCCTCCTCCCCTCTTTCCCCCTGCTTCAGGCATGCGACTCACCTCTCTCAAGCACGTGTCTAGAGCCAGCCATACGACGACCTCTACCGTGGCCTAGAAGGCAACTTTCAGCGGGTTAGCAGGGCCATCCGGTAATTGGATGGACTACAGTTTCAGTGAGAGGTAGTCAAAATATAGGCCTGTGATAGGGTGCCATTTTGCAACACAGTACTAGACTTAAGGCAGTGTTGTGGTGGTGTGTAGAGCTGTGTGCAACACACTGCTGCAGGTGGGTCAGTCCTTTGCTTGGGTTTTCAGAGGATGCATTACCTCACCATAGTCAGAATAAGGCAGTATAGAGTTAGAGAGAGCAGGGTTTCTTTATTTCTCTGTGGCTTTATTTCCACTGTGTAATTGTGCAAGCCATTTGCTTTGACTGGGAAAAACGCTTTCTACACTGTATTCCATAAATAAAGTTTTGAACGTACATACAGCTCTCACTGAGTCATGGCTCCTAAGTCTTGGGGGATGGGGATATTTTCACCACTGTAGTGTGTTTTTATGAATTATGCAATACCTCCTTTTAAGCACAGGGCCAAATGATTCCCTGATCTAGATTTTGTTTTCTAATGATCCATTAAAAAAATAAATATTATTTCACTTTTTATTGAACCAGTTAGGCCAGTTGGGAATAAGTTCTCATTTACAACTGCGACCTGGCCAAGATAAACTACACATGGGATAAACAAACGTACAGTCAATAACACAATAGAAAATTATATATACAGTGTGTGCAGATGTAGTACGAGGGAGGTAAGGCAAGAAATAGGCCATAGTGGCAAAATAATTACAATTTAGCAATTAAACACTGGAGTGATAGACATAAGATGAATATGCAAGTAGAGATACTGGGGTGCAAAGGAGCAAGATATTAAAGAACATGGGGATGATATCGTTTAGGACCTTGAGCGCGGCTGAGGTGCACCCATGACCAGCTCGGAAACCAGATTGCATAGCAGAGAAGGCATGGTGGGATTCTAAATGGTCGGTGATCTGTTTTTAACTTGGCTTTCGAAGACTTTAGAAATGGAGGGTAGGATAAATATACAGTTGAAGTCGAAAGTTTACATACACTTAGGTTGGAGTCATTTAAAATGTGTTTTTCAACCACTCCAGAAATGTCTTGTCCTAACCAAAACTATAGTTTGTTAACATCTACTTTGTGCATGACACAATTACTTTTTCCAACAATTAATTACAAAAATATTATTTCACTATCACAATTCCAGTGGGTCAGAAGCTGACATACACTAAATGTACTGCCTTTAAACAGCTTGGTAAATTCCAGAAAATGATGTCATGGCTTTAGAAGCTCCTGATAGGCTAATTGACATAATTTCAGTCAATTGGAGGTGTAGCTGTGGACGTATTTCAAGGCCTACCTTCAAACTCAGTGCCTCTTTGCTTGACATAATGGGAAAATCTAAATAAATCAGCCAAGACCTCAGAAAAAGAATTATAGACCACAAGTCTGGTTCATCCTTGGGAGCAATTTCCAAATGCCTGAAGGTACCACATTCATCTGTACAAAATAGTACAGAAGTATAAACATCATGGGACCACGCAGCCGTCATACCGCTCAGGAATAAGATGTGTTCTGTCTCCTAGAGATGAATGTACTTTGGTGCGAGAAGTGCAACTCAATGCCAGAACAACAGGAACAGACCTTGTGAAGATGCTGGAGGAAACAGGTACAAAAGTATTTATATCCACAGTAAAAAAGTAATCCTATATCGACATAACCTGAAAGGCCGTTCAGCAAGGAAGAAGCCACTGCTCCAAAACCGTCATAAAAAAACCACACTACGGTTTGCAACTGCACATGGGGACAAAGATTGTACTTTTTGGAGAAATGTCCTCTGGTCTGATGAAACAAAAATAGAACTGTTTGGCCATAATGACCATTGTTACATTTGGAGGAAAAAGGGGGAGGCTTGCAAGCCAAAGAACACCATCCCAACTGTGAAGCACGGGGGTGGCAGCATCATGTTGTGGGGGTGCTTTGCTGCAGGAGGGACTGGTGCACTTCACAAAATAGACGGCATCATGAGATGGGAAAATTATGTGGATATATTGAAGCAACATCTCAAGACATCAATCAGGAAGTTAAAGCTTGGTCGTAAATGGGTCTTCCAAATGGACAATAACCCCAAGTATACTTCCAAAGTTGTGGCAAAATGGCTTAAGGACTACAAAGTCAAGGTATTAGAGTGGCCATCACAAAGCCCTGACCTCAAGCCTATAGAGAATGTGTGGGCAGAACTGAAAAAGCATGTGCGTGCAAGGAGGCCTACAAACCTGACTCAGTTACACCAGCTCTGTCAGGAGGAATGGGCCAAAATTCCCCAAACTTATTGTGGGAAGCTTGTGGAAGGATACCCAAAACATTTGACCCAAGTTAAACAATTTAAAAGGCAATGCTACCAAATACTAATTGAGTGTATGTAAACTTATGACCCACTGGGAATGTGTTGAAAGAAATAAAAGCTGAAATAAATAATTCTCTCTACTATTATTCTGACATTTCACATTCTTAAAATAAAGTGGGCATCCTAACTGACCTAAGACAGGGAATTATTAGGAGGATTAAATATCAGGAATTGTGAAAAACTGAGTTTAAATGTATTTGGCTAAGGTGTATGTAAACTTCCGACTTCATCATGTAGGTCTGTAACAGTTTGAGTCTAGAGTGTCACCCCCTTTAAAGAGGGGGATGACCACGGCAGCTTTCCAATCTTTAGTGATCTCAGACGATACGAAAGAGAGGTTGGAACAGGCTAGAGATAGGGGTTGCAACAATTGAGGTGGATAATATTAGAAAGAGAGGGTCCAGATTGTCTAGCCCAGCTGATTTGTAGGGGTTCAGATTTTGCAGTTCTTTCAGAACATCAGCTATCTAGATTTGGGTGAAGGAGAAATGGGGAGGCTTGGGCAAGTTGCAGTGGGGGGTGCTGAGCTGTTGACCTGGGTAGGGGTAGCCAGGTGGAAAGCATGGCCAGCCGTAGAAAAATGCTTATTGAAATTCTCGATTATCGTAGATTTATCGGTGGTGACAGTGTTTCCTAACTTCAGTGCAGTGGGCAGCTGGGAGGAGGTACTCTTATTCTCCATGGACTTTACAGTGTCACAGAAATTTTGGGAGTTTGTGCTACAGGATGCAAATTTCTGTTTGAAAAAGCTAGCCTTTGATTTCCTAACTGCCTGTGTATATTGGTTCCTAACTTCCCTGAAAAGTTGCATATCGCGGGGGCTATTCGATGCTAATGCAGTACGCCACAGGATGTTTTGTGCTGGTCAAGGGCAGTCAGGGCTGGAGTGAACCAAGGGCTATACAGTGGGGGGGGAAAAGTATTTGATCCCCTGCTGATTTTGTACGTTTGCCCACTGACAAAGAAATGATCAGTCTATCATTTTAATGGTGGGTTTATTTGACAGTGAGAGACTGAATAACAACAAAATCCAGAAAAACACATGTTAAAAATGTTATAAATTGATTTGCATTTTAATGATGGCAATAACTATTTGACCCCTCTCAAACAGAAAGATCTCTGGCTCCCAGGTGTCTTTTATACAGGTAACGAGCTGAGATTAGGAGCATCCTCTTAAAGGGAGTGCTCCTAATCTCAGTGTGATACCTGTATAGAAGACACCTGTCCACAGAAGCAATCAGATTCCAAACTCTCCACCATGGCCAAGACCAAAGAGCTCTCCAAGGATGCCAGGGACAAGATTGTAGACCTACACAAGGCTGGAATGGGCTACAAGACCATTGCCAAGCAGCTTGGTGAGAAGGTGACAACAGTTGGTGCGATTATTCGCAAATGGAAGAAACACAAAAGAACGGTCAATCTCCCTCTGCCTGGGGCTCCATGCAAGATCTCACCCCGTGGAGTTGCAATGATCATGAGAACGGTGAGCAATCAGCCCAGAACTACACGGGAGGATCTTGTCAATGATCTCAAGGCAGCTGGGACCATAGTCACCAAGAAAACAATTGGTAACACACTACGCTGTGAAGGACTGAAATCCTGCAGCGCCCGCAAGGTCCCGCTGCCCAAGAAAGCACATATACATTCCTGTCTGAAGTTTGCCAATGAACATCTCAATGTTTCAGAGGACAACTGAGTGAAAGTGTTGAGGTCAGATGAGACACCAGCTGATGGCATCAACTCAACTCGCCGTGTTTGGAGGAGGAGGAATGCTGCCTATGACCCCAAGAACACCATCCCCACCGTCAAACAAGGAGGTGGAAACATTATGATTTGGGGGTGCGCACATTTTCCCTTACAACTATATTCTAATCATGTTTAAGTTAATTTCCTTGGAAAGATAACTGCCATGTGATTCTCTGCCAATGCTACTCTATTTCAATAAGACCACACATGTCCTACTCGACTCACTTGATCTCACACACCCAACTAGGAGACGACGACAATCTTTGGGACTGGTAGGGACATCTCAGGGCTTCATGCCCTCTTCTATCCGTCTTCTCCATGCCATGCATGGTGAAAGTCAGGTTTGGAGGGGTACAAGGTGGAGGGGGTGGTGGAGTTCTCCTTTATTTATATATATTTTTTCTCAACTTGATATGATTAAAAAAAAACTTTAATGGATGTAAAGTGCAGTAAAAACCGGCGGGAATAAGAGTCTATAAAATCACAATAAAATGCATCATATCCACTCTAAAATTGTTCTAACGGTGGTTTAAAAGTGACATGCTCAATGCTGGATACAAATCTGGGCGGGACAGCTTGTTCCTCCCGAATCATGGGTTTCAGTGATGGAATGTCCACCGACCTGAGGGTAAACCTGCGCCCCCAGAACAGCCATCCTCTCCTCTGCTGTTCTCAAGCCTGAAAGCTCATGTATATAGTGTGTGTGTGTGTACGTGGTGAGTCTGTCTGCCATCTTGACGCCAAGGTTTTGAATGGTCAGAAGTTTCCTGACATGAGACCTCCCCATGATACACCAGGCTGATGTAGCATTCTCGCAGAGCGGCTGGATGTATCTCTGGTACACTCTGACGTCTGTTCCGGACATGGCTCCTCCTTTTCTTCTGCAGAGTACCCTCAGGTGGTTCTTTCACTTCCTTCCCTCCTCCTCCAGGCATTCTATATGGGCACTCCAGGACATTTGTTCTTGAAATGTGACCCCAAGGAACTTAGCCTTTAGGGTCTTCTGCAGTGCCTGTAGATATAGTTGAAGGTGCACTTGCTTGGTTCTTTTGGGGGTTCTGGAGACGAGGTCTTCAGGGGGTTGAACTTGAGCCGCCACAGATTGGTCCAGTTCTGGATCTCTGTTATGCTCCTCTGTAGCTTTTTTTCGAGCATGGACAAAGGCCCAATAATAGTGGCCCAATAACAGGTCGTCTGCGAACTGGGCTACTTGTCCCTCTCTTAGGTTGGGGTAATAAATATCACAGATGTACATTAAAAACAGTAGAGGACTGAGGTAAAGCCAACTAGGAGACTAGAGGTAAATGGCAATTTATGCTTGCTCTGGCAATGCGACTCAGAGGCTCCGTGCGGAGGGTGTGGCGCAACACCAAATCAAGCTTTGTACCGCATCGGAGTGCGCCTCCCAAATGTTGTAACCATGCAGAGAGCTCCGTATAACTCCGCATTGACATGATTGGCTGACGGTAGGTGGGGGCGGTATATCCTGTATAAACACAAACTCACTTCCTTGACAACAAACATGGAGAACTTCGATGAAAGAACAAGTTCACAAATAAAAAACATCTTTATGAAACCTTGCGTCGGGTTTTCGAAGATACGAAAATGAGTTTGAACTCCTGGAAAGAGATTGGGGAAATATATGGAAAAGTCTGCTCTACTCAAAATTACAACCATCTAATTGCAGCAGTACCACAAACATGGAAGAGGCAAGTGGAAGGAGGAGAAAGTAAGGAGCTTGTCTGTCGGACCTGCATTAAAGACAAAAATTGTCTAAAGAAAATTGTGATAAATAAAAAAGTATATCAGTTTCATTTGACAACCAATATAATGTTATATAGATGGGGGGATACAACCATACCAGCTCTGCAGATCTTGCTGCGATGAGACAGAATCATTGGATAATTTGTTTTGGTACTGTCCATATGTAGTTTTGTTTTTGGTCGCAAGTTCAGGAATGGCTGAAGAATTGCAACATTTACCTGGAGCTTACTCTGCAAATAGCACTGCTGGGTGATTTAAAGTCATTTGATTAATAATATAATAATACTCTTAGCAAAAATGTTTATCTTTAATTTACAATATGTAGAATCTATGAGAATAGAAAGTTTCTAAACTTTTGTGAAACATCAGAGTACAGTTGATAAATATGTGGCAAGTTGTAGAAACATCTCAAGGAGTATCAATGGAAACAGGATGCTCCTGAGCTCAATTTCAAGTCTCATAGCTACAAAGGTCCTGGATGGCTGGGAGCTTGGCCCCAGTGATGTACTGGGCTGTCCGCACCACCCTCTGTAGCGCTTTGCAATCAAGGGTGGTGCAATTGCCATATCAAGTGGTGATGAAGCCAGTCAAGATGCTCTTGATTGTGAACCTGTAGAACTTTTTGAGGATCTGAGGGCCCATACCAAATCTATTCAGCCTCCTGAGGTGGAAGAGGCGCTGCCGTGCCCTGTTCATGACTGTGCTGCTGTGTGTGGACCATGTTAAGTCCTTAGTGATACGTTTGGCTCCACAACAGCCCCATCGATGTGGATGAGGGCATGCTGTCCCCTCTTTCTCCTTTAGTCCTCTATCAGCTCATTGGTCCAACTGACGTTGAAGGAGAGATTGTTACCCTGGCACTACACTGCTAAGTCATTGACATTCTCCCGAAGTAGTCTCTGACTGCCCGCTCCCACCCGCTGCATGAAAAATGCAGACTGTGCTGCAATGATCTCTATCAGGTTCTGCAGGCATCCCGTGGGAATGTAAGCCCTCTAGTTTGTACCCATTTAAATTGGCCTAGACTAGGCTACAATTATGTACCTCTTTTTCTGAGAGAGTAGGAAGGTATGCAATTGAAAAGATAAGTATGTTTTTGTCCTGTTTGATTTTGCTTTGATCAACTCCACATGATTGCGTATTGTCATGTTATTGTAACCCATGTAGTATTTTATTTGAGTAGGAGATCATAAGACAACTAAAATCAGATTCATGAGATTAAAACCATCAGTAAGTTACTGGTGCACACTGTAAATCCAATTTTCAATAGCCTAAAGAAAAACCAAATAGATGTATAGGACTGTACAACGAAGTTGAGGGAAAGACGAAATCGTTGGTGTAAATCCAGCAAGTATGTTTTTCGTGTGACAGTTGTTGCTTTGCCACAGGGGCAAAGACATGCACCTTCAAGGCATTTGACTAGTTTGATTTTCACTTCAGAATAAAATACCAAATAAGGTAGCACATAAAGCATCGTTATTATGTGGGTGATATGAAAGCTATGCACATTGCTATGATAAAAACGATATAGCGCTGAAAAGAACAGGGCTGTAGAGATAGATGCGCAGCCAGGACGCACGTTGATGTTCCGGAACGCGACCGATTGAAAAATAGCCACAATGCAAAGCGGTTTATCACAGTGGAAGTAATCATTGTCAACGAGTGTCAAATCCAAGGTGAGTGGTGTTTTTACAGCGGAATTAAACGCCTTATAATCGATTTCATTGTATTAACACCAAATCGTACATGTTCGTCATATTCATGATAATACAAGTCATAGCCAGCCGGTAAGAGAGTTGACTAATACTGTAACTTCCCCCCAAATACTGTAAATTAGCTAGGGTCATGTATTTTTGTTGCCTCAGATGGGTGTATGGAAGATATGCACAGGGTTGGGTTCCCACTAGTTCCCACAGCCACGTTACCGCCGTCAGCTATCCAGCCAGCGAGGAACCGTTAACTAGCTAGTAACGTTAACTTCATGTCGCTACTGTACACGCACGGTTTATCTATCGCCAGTAATATACATGTTCAGCTTAGCTAGTTTGGTAGCGTCACTGTCAAACTTAACAGTTGTCATGTGTCCCTCTCTCCGTTTGACAGTATGGCGCTTCATAAACTATTCCGGCTGTCCTCGCTGTTGCGCTCCGCGGTGTCATTGACACTGCGCAGGAATTTCGGCCTGTCTGCTGTCCTCTTCAACCGGGCCAAGGACCTGGACCCTATCCAGAAACTATTCCTGGACAAGATCCGCGACTACAGCACCAAGAGCAAGTGAGTGCGATAAATAACCGCACTATTTGTCCTACTTTCACTACTGCTAACTTACTTGTTTCTTCATGTTGGTAGGCTATACATTAGCTAGGCTTATGTGGAATGACCCGGGATGTCATGACAGAGATGGTGGCAGGGAGTCTGCACGTGCTTTTAGCACTGCAGAGCTATTTGCAGAAGGATGGGCCATATGTTCAGTAGGCGAACGTTGTGGGATGTTGCAAATAAAAACATGTGGGGGAACAGAGCTAGCAGACTTGATTCTTGATTATACAGTACATGTCAGTCGTGTTTATTCTACATGATATATTTCTATCTGAACGTTCCACAATGTTGTGCAGCTTCTGAACCCGGTCCTATATGCCTAGATGGCAAGATCCATGAACCGCATAGGATGCTGAAGGTGCTTTTATAGGTTATATATGTCTGACTCGTTATAGGGTATTATAATTATAGGGCTGACTAGTTATGTGGTTTCTTGAGCTCACCCACTACAACAAAGGTAGGGCTTCCTTGGCCTGATGCTTGGTGCTCACGGAATAAGTAGGCAATTAAACAAACACTCAAACAGGCAACTGAAGCTGGATCTTTCTTATTTCTGTAGATATACAGTGTATTTGGAAAGTATTCAGACCCCTTGATTTTTTTCCACATTTTCTTGCGCTACAGACTTTTTCTAAAATGGATTACATTTTTTAAATCATGCTCAATATAGACACGGTACACCATAATGACAAAGCGAAAACAGGTTCGTAGAAATGTATTAAAAACGTACCTTATTTACATACGTATTCAGACCCTTTGCTATGAGAATTGAAATTGAACTCCGGTGCATCCTGTTTCCATTGATCATCCTTGAGATGTTTCTACATCTTGGAGTCCACCTGTGGTAAATTCAATTGATTGGACATGATTTGGAAAGGCACACACCTGTCATTATAAGGTCCCACAGTTGACAGTGCATGTCAGAGCAAAAACCAAGCCGTTAGGTTGATGGAATTGTCCGTATATTTCCGAGACAGGATTGTGTCGAGGTACAGATCTTGGGAAGGATACCAAAACATTTCTGCAGCATTGAAGGTCCCCAAGAACACCGTGACCTCCATCATTCTTAAATGGAAGAAGTTTGGAACCATTAAGACTCTTCCTAGAGCTGGTCGCCCGGCCAAACTGAGCAATCTGGGGAGAAGAGCCTTGGTCAGGGAGGTGACCAAAAACCCAATGGTCACTCTGACAGAGTTCCAGAGTTCCTCTGTGGAGATGGGAGAACCTTCCAGAAGGACAATCATCTCTGCAGCACTCCATCAATTAGGCCTTTATGGTAGTAAAAGTGGTAGTCCTCAGGAAAAATGCACATTACAGCCAAAAAAGAGGTACCTAAAGGACTCTCAGACCATGAGAAACAAGATTCTCTGGTCTGATGAAACCAAGATTGAACTCCTGAATGCCAAGTGATACGTCTGGAGGAAACCTGGTGCCATCCCTAAGGTGAAGCATGGTGGTGGCAGCATCATGCTGTGGGGATGTTTTTCAGTGGCAGGGACTGGGGCACTAATCAGGCTGAGGGAAAAGATGAACGGAGCAAAGTACAGAGGTCCTTGATGAAAACCAGCTACACAGTGAAGGGGTCTGAATACTCTCCAAATCCACTGTATATGCATGATTTATAAAGCCAGGCACATTTAATAGTACGGCGACTGATTTCTAGACCTAAATAAGTTGGTATCCTCACTTTTCTTAGGAAAACAGCCCATGCCTTATTGTGTCTCCCCTCATTCTGCAGCTGCCTCTGCTTTATGCTCGTTAACCAATATGCTCGTTAACTTTGCTATTATGCACATAGCAACATGGTGGAGGAAAAGGTGCCAATTCAACAGCGTGTTTCAGAACCGTGGACAGCGACCACTAGTCAACGCAGCAAATTTGTTCTGAAATATATTTTTTATTAGTGTTGCACCGTTGTTCTTATATAATAGAACCATATACAATTTTAGTAGCACATGTATTTGAGTGATTGACTGTGCCTTCCCCACGGCCTCCACAATGGATTAGTCCACTCACAGGGGTAAATCAGACCGGTGTCTTGTACACAATGATATATATATTTTTGCTAATGCTCGAATAAAGAATTATCAGTCGACTAAATGGGGTCAGCCCTAAATAACAGAGTAGTGTATTCCATGCTACAGTGTTGTTTTAAAAGGTTCCTTCCCCATCTTTCTCTTTTCTCCAGGGCTGCAGCAGGTGGGATTGTTGATGCAGGCCCCTCTTACGAAAAGGGAGTCTCAGAGGAGATCACCAAACTGCAGAGGTTATACGGGACCGGTGACCTCACCAAATTCCCTGACTTCAAATTTACAGGTTCGTTAAAGGCAATGCACTGCAATATAGAGCTGGGACGATTAACTGAAAATGATCAGACATTTTACTGACATCATTAATAACGACAAGTTGCCTACAGTCGAGAAATGTGACGTTTGAAATAATATGGGCGATTGCTAATGGAACAATAGATAGCTACGACATTTAAAGTGTAATAGAAAAAGTAACTGGGGTGTAAATTAATTTGAACAAACGTGTCGTTTGATTTCTCATTATTGTGATAATTGTCAATTTATTGTGATATGGATGTCACCCAGCTCTACTGCAGTAGTAGCATTTCTTGGCAGCTTAGTCATAGACTAAATTGTACTACCCCCATCTCACCCTACGTAGCATACTCATTCTATGCTTAAAAGCAGGGGTGTCAGTCATTCCGTGGTGGTTCTAGTGTATGTGTGTTTTTTTTCCCTTTCAGTTAAGACCTAGACAACCAGTGAGGGGAGTTCTTTACTATAATTAGTGACCTTAATTCATCAGGTACAAGGGAGGTGCAAAAACCCACAGACACTCAGCCCTCCATGAAATGAGTTTGACATGGGTGGTTTTAAAGGATTCATTCACCCTCAACCAGGGTTGTATTCTTTAGGCACCAAACAAAAACCCCCAAAATATATATATATATATACATGAAAGGAACTACCGGAACAATAAACGCTTGTTTTTGTTTTGCAAAGTGTTTCACTACGGTATGCACTAATGAATACGACCGAGCATTTCTCAATCTCCCTTCTCTTTTCTCCAGAGCCCCAGCTGCAGGAAGTGGCCAAGTGAACACTGGCCATGACGGCGTTGTCTCTGTCCTACATGTCACCACTATTAATGTACTATTTAATAAATGAGGTTGGATTAAATGTGAGAACATTTTGTTTTCTTACGCTAATCAGTCAAGGGGTTATAGTAAGAGTGATTTTGCAAACCATGTTCAACCTTACATGCTTGCATTTTTGATTGATAACATATGATGTCACACTACAGTCTCGCTCGCCTGACTCATGGCACTCCACCCTGTTCCAGCGGCTGTGGGGAAAAGACCACATGGTGCGAAATGATTGAATAAGTTTTTTGATAGAAAATCTTTAATACTGAATAAACATCTTACAAAGAATAAACGTACAGCAACCCCTTCATCCATAGCCTAAGAAACATACACTATAAGACCAAAAATGCAGTAGCACAATAATACTTTAGCTTAAACAAAACAAGAAAACACTTACAAAAGAGACCCTAGACAGAATATAACTACTTTTGAAAGGCACTGGGCATCACAGAAAATGTAGGCATCTTCGGGTGAGCAGGGGTCCGTCTCAATTCAATTAGTATTGCCGAAGTTCAGAGCTACGGCGCAATTGAAATGTAAAGGTAATTTATGATTGAGCCATATGCAGCGTTCAACGTGAAGGCAGTCTGCGAAAATGGGAACATCGCCTTTAAATTTCAATCATAGCACTGAACTTCGTCATTACTGATTGAATCGATCCCAAAGTGTTTCCTTTCCTTCAGCTGCATTGTTCTGAAAGGAATATAGTGGATGGCCAATATTCAAAATGGAGGAAGGAATCCATAAGACTATTGTGGTGATCTCCGGTGTTTTTCAGGGATGTCTCCTGTTCTGACCAACACTGCTTTACTATTATTGGGGCGACGCCCATACAAAAAAACAATTTCTCCATCTTAAAACAGATGGACTTTGATGTGGATTTTTTAAAAACCTGTATGCTAATTAGACTAACGGGGGGCAAGGACATCGACTATGTAATTTTAGGCTCCCGAGTGGTGCAGAATCTCAGTGCTGGAGGCATCAATACAGACCCTGGTTCGATTCCAGGCTGTATCACAACCGGCCGTGATTGGGAGTCCCATAGGGCGGCTCACAATTGGCCCTGCGTCGTTAGGGTCTGGCCGGGGTAGGCCATCATTGTAAATAAGAATTTGTTCTTAACAGACTTGCCTAGTTAAGTAAAGGTTAAATAAAAATCCAAACCGACTGAATGAGATCTACGCGAGTACTGCCCTCAGAAGAAAATGGATTGGTCAGTTTAGAACAAACTCTTATTTACAATGACTGCCAAACCCAGACGACGCTGGGCCAATTGAGCGCTGCTCTATGGGACTCCCAATCACGGCCGGATGTGTTACAGCCTGGATTCGAACCAGGGACTGTCGTGACACCTCTTGCACTGAGATGCTGCGTCACTCGGGAGGCCTAATGTGATGGCTACCTTGTATGCACAACTTTCCCTTAAATTCACATCAAAAGCCTTATCCAATAGCCTTCAGAAAATATGTACAGTATATTACACTCAGATGCCATGTTCACGTCTTTGGTATAAAATAAGATTTAGGCAGTTCATGTTTTGGCCAGTTGAGGGGGAAGTGAGCATGTGTGGGACGTAATTCCATGGGTCCACCACAATATGGCGATATGCTGTAGTTTAACAACTTGACCACCAGAGGGAAGTAGAGTACCATGTGACTAATATAATAGGCTTGCATTGAGGGCCCAGGGAAAGCAAAACAGGAGGAATAAATGGCCTCTACGCAGAGTTGTCTGTCCCCCCCCCCTTGCTATCCATCCACAAGGGTGAGGAGAGCAGGGTTGGTCAGTCCCCAAAAATATTAATGAACTATTCTTAGAGCTATTCATTTGGGTGGAATGAAACTACTCCAGTGGTGTCTTCCAGGGGGTTGTCGAGGTCCTCACAGCATGAAGGACTGGGTGTGTTTGAAGTCCGCAGGCTGAGCGAGAGAAAACAGTAGCATATTTTCCTTCGGTCAGAACTACTGCAATTCAGGTCTTTTTCTCCATTATTAGTAACCATTTGGAGAATTTTACTTACTACTACTGCCAAGAGAATTATACTAGAAATGATCATATTGTCTTTTAATATGGTTGTAAAATGTTGTCTAGAAAATGTCACATGTAAGGGGGTAATGCTCAAGTCAACATTTCCTGTGAACATCATACCCATCCACGAATACACCAACAGAGAAAATCTGAGGAAAAACACTCACGTCTTGGGGTGGAGGGTTGTAGTTGGCATTAGTCCTGGAAGACAGAGGCATTTATAAAGACAATAGATTGTTTGACAGAGTGGCGGGAGCGAGAGGGAGGGGGCTTCCTAAATGTGATGCAGCTGTGGTCTCAGTAAAAACATCTATCAAAAGAACAGCACCACATCAAACACAGGACACGGTCCTATGGAGTGGAAAGGGCAACTTTTTCTGGAAAGGACTCTTGTCTACTTTTAAATCTATTACTCGAGTCTGTCTGTGGGTCAGACTCACTTGTCTTTTGTTCTATGGAGGTCCTGGTTGCTGATGTGGGCCACACCATGACACTGAGGGATCCAAAAGGACCTGGGGGGTTCAAAGTTGAGTGAGGGGGTGGATGAGGTTCACACACCATGCTCAGGGTTACTAACAAACACGACCACACAGAGGGGGGTAAGCGAATCACAATTCAAAATAACATAACAAACCTAGTTTTTCTAACTGGGTCATAAAATACCTGTTTGTGTCTCTCTCTCTCTCTGTGTGAGAAGAGACAGGCTTTTGCACTGCTTGGCTCAATCACACCTGTCGCTCTCTACTGAACTTACTCAGAACATTAAAACGCACACACCTCTATTAGTCAGTAGTAGTTACACAGCAACGCAGATGTGTCAGGGTGTCTTCACTGTATTTGGGATAATTGTTCATGGATTTAAGGAGACAACTCTTACCTTCCTCTGTGTTCTGGAGATGGATAGAAATGAAGAGGAGAGTGGAGACAGAAAGTAAGAGGAAGTGAGTGCAAATGATATTTTCTAACAGAGAGCCAGACATATTGTATGTTTCATGGACAGACAGAGAGAGGGACAGACAGAGAGAGGGACAGACAGAGAGAGGGACAGACAGGCAGACTCACTGCTGAAGTAGCCATTACGGTGTGCATAGTATCCCCCGAAGCCACAAATGGCGATGACCAGACAGATGACCACGACCGCAGCCACGACCCCTGCCATGTTTACATCCTCTGAAAGAGAGAGTGAGAGAGACACGCCAGTTGGTTACAATACTAAGGACACCTCCAATAACATTTCTCTACACGCAGATGACATTCTCCTCTATATAACCAACCCTCAAGCCAGTATCCAAGATATTGTGGATCTGATTAATTTGTCTTGTGCCTTCTCTGGCTACAGAATCGATTGGAATAAGTGAATTAATGCCTGTTTGAGTGCAGGCCCCTTCTTGGTTAAAACATCTCCCATTTAAGATTTCCTCCGAAAAATGAACCTACCCAGGGGAAATTACAAAAATGTACTCTTCCCTATTTAAAGCTAAAAACCTTTGCTTCTGTCCCTCTCCTCGCCCCAACCTGGGCTCGAACCAGGGACCCTCTGAGCACATCGACAAGTCACCCCTTGATGCACCATTACTTATCACTCCACAAAAGCCACGGCTCGGTTTTCCTTCTGGGGGTTATTCAAGAGGTCTTTTCTTTTTTTCTTTCTGAAAAACGAGTTTTATTTCTTTCCTTAGTGTTTTTGTTGTATCCATTTGTTCTAATGTTTTCTTAGCTTAGAAGCTCAGAAGAACAATTGTACAGTTCTATGCCTATATACCTACACTTCACAATTGAATTGAATTTATTTTGTGTAACAGACATACAACAACATGTACAACCTGGACCCAGAGGATATCATTTGAAAGTATTCATTAAAACGCTTGTTTCCAAAGTGGTCCCCGGTGGTAAAAACAATAATAATAATAATAATAACGATTTAAAAAAAAGGCAAGACAAAATTACAAACAACCATAAATACATGAATTTATATTGACACCCTAAAAAGTGGCACTATTCACTGCACCTTTCCCTAACCTTAAATCAACCATATTAATTTCACATTAAAACAGTATATTAATTGTACCTATCATTCAAATAAATACACCTGACCAGCAGCAGTAGGGGGCACAAGGGGCAGTGGAGGGGTTTTTGAAGCTATTTCTACTTTTTCTTTGCTTGATCTCCAGGGGGAGGCTATTCCATAGACAAATGCCTGTATAGAAAAACATGCTCCTCACAGTACTGTTTACTCATGGGATTTTACAAGACATAACACTAGCTCTGGTATTGTAACTGTGTTGGTTCTAGACCATATCAATGGGGTTTGAAGCACGAGAGTCACGCTAGTTTGTGGAAAGACAAAACTACACTAATATGAACCACAATCATTCTTATAATTACACACACACACACACACACACACACACACACACACACACACACACACACACACACACACACACACACACACACACACACACACACACACACACACACACACTCACCTATCTTCATGTGTTTAGCCTCACACATCTTGGGCGGCCCCACTTTGTTGGATGCCAGACAGCTGTACTGTCCTGTGTCGCCTCTCGCCACAGTCTTAAACTCCTGCCAGAGAGAGAAAGAGACAGATGGAGGGCTCACAGGAGAGGAAGATGATACGATGCACAGAACCTGTATAGTTATTTCTTTTGCAATTGGTCTAGAGTATACCAGTGTGCTTCCGAACTTAAGGGTCTATATGGGTTGATGTCTGACCAAAGGGAAGTGATCTATATCAGAATATTGATTGTCGCACTCGCGCTGCCAATACACTGGATCACTGCTACTAACTTCCGCGATGCATACAAGGCCCTCCTTTCCGAAAATCTGACCACAACTCCATTTTGCTCCTCCCTTCCTATGGGCTGAAACTCAAAACAGGATGTACCCGTGACAAGAACTATTCAACACTGGTCTGACCAATCGAATCCACGCTTCAAGATTGTTTTGATCATGCTGACTGGGACATTTATATGCTGATTCGGTGAGTGAGTTTATAAGGAAGTACATAGGAGATGTTGTACCCACTGCGACTATTAAAACCTACCCTTATCAGAAACCGTGGATAGATGGCGGCATTCGCGCAAAACTGAATGAGCGAACCACCTCATTTAACCATGGAAAGATGACTGGGAATATGGTCGAATACAAACAGTGTAGTTATTCCCTCTGCAAGGCAATCAAACAAGCGAAATGTTAGTATAGAGACAAAGTAGAGTTGCAATTCAATGGCTCAGACACGAGATGTATGTGGCAGGGTCTACAGACAATCACAGACTACAAAAAGAAAACCAGCCACGGACACCAACGTCTTGCTTCCAGACAAACTAAACACCTTCTTTGCCCGCTTTGGGGATAATACAGTGCCACCGATGCAGCCTGCTACCAATGTGAGTAAGACATTTAAACACGTTAACCCTCGCAAGGCTGACGGCATCCCTACCCTCGTCCTCAGAGCATGCGCAGACCAGCTGGCTGGTGTGTTTATGGACATGTTCAATCTCTCCCTATCCCAGTCTGCTGCCCCCACATGCTTCAAGATAACCACCATTGTTCCAGTACCCAAGAAGGCAAAGGTAACTGAACTAAATGACTATCGCCCCAGAGCACTCACTTCTGTAGTGCTTTGAGAGACTAGTCAAGGATCATATCACCTCCACCTTACCGGTCACCCTAGACCCACTTCAATTTGCATACCGCCCCAGTAGGTCCACAGACGATGCAATCGCCATCACACTGAAGACTGCCCTATCCCATCTGGACAAGAGGAATACCTATGTAAGAATGCTGTTTATTGACTACAGCTCAGCATTCAACACCATAGTACCCTCAAAGCTCATCATTAAGCTTGAGGCCCTGGGTCTCAACCCCGCCCTGTGCAATTGGGTCCTGGGACTTCCTAGGACCCCTAGGTGGTGAAGATAGGAAACAACATATCCACTTCGTTGATCCTCCACACTGGGGACCCACAAGGGTGTGTGCTCAGCCCCCTCCTGTACTCCCTGTTCACCATTGACTTCATGGCTATGCACGCCTCCAACATCAAGTTTGCAGACGACGCAAAAATAGTAGGCTTGATCATCAACAATGACGAGACAGCCTATAGGGAGGCGGTGAGGGCACTCGGAGTGTGGTGTCAGGAAAACAACCTCTCACTCAACATCAACAAAACAAAGGAGATGATCGTGGACTTAAGGAAACAGCAGAGGGTGCATCCCACTATCCACATCGACGGGACAGCAGTGGAGAAGGTGGAAACTTTTAAGTTCCTCATTGAACACATCACGGACAAACTGAAATGGTCCACCCACACATATAGTGTGGTGAAGAAGGCGCAACAGCGTCTCTTCAACCTCTGGAGGCTAAAGAAATCTGGCTTGTCACCTAAAACCCTCACAATTTTTTACAGATGCACAATTGAGAGCATCCTGTCGGGCTGTATCACCAACTGGTATGGCAACTGCACTGCCCACAACCGCAGGGCTCTCCAGAGGGTGGTAGGGTCTGCACAACGCATCACCAGGGGCAAACTACCTTCCCCCCCAGAACACTTACAGCACCTGATGTCACAGGAAGGCCAAAAAGATCATCAAGGACAACAACCACCCGAGCCACTGCCTGTTCACCCTGCTACCATCCAGAAGGTGGAGGTCAGTATAGGTGCGTCTGGGACCGAGAGACTGAAAAATTGCTTCTAGCTCAAGGCCATCAGACTGTTAAACAGCCATCACTAACACAGAGAGGCTGCTGCCTTCATACAGACTTGAAATCATTGGCCACTTTAATATATGTATCACTAGTCACTTTAATATTGCCACTTTAATAACGTTTACATATCTTGCATTACTCATCCCAAATGTATATACTGTATTTTATACCATCTATTGCATCTTGCCTATGCCGCTTGGTCATTGCTCATCCATATATTTATATGTATATATTCTTATTCCATCCCTTTACTTAGATTTGTGTGTATTAGGTAGTTGTTATGGAATTTTTAGATTACTTCTTAGATATTGCTGCACTGTCGGAACTAGAAGCACAAGCATTTAGCTACACTCGCAATAACATCTGCTAAACATGTGTATGTGACCAATAACATTTGATTTGATTTCTGAGGTAGCCACTGTTGGTCTGAACTGTAACTAAGGTTTCAGTGTCTTACTGAGGTTTGTATTATCATATACTGTGTTAGTGGTTGATTATACCTCCATGTATTGGAGTATGTAATGGAGGCCTGCTACATCGGATGCATAACTTACAGTGTACAGAACGTGAGGCGCTCCTATTAATCTCAATGAAACTTGGGCATAAGTGAGCTGTAGGTGAGTGAGCTGTAGGTGAGTGAGCTGTAGGTGAGTGAGCTGTAGGTGAGTGAGCTGTAGGTGTGTGAGCTGTAGGTGAGTGAGCTGTAGGTGAGTGAGCTGTAGGTTATACTTTGGTTCTATTTTCAATATTTTTTCCCCCCGCAGCTCACAATAGGATAAAGAACCTTGCACATTGCTCTCGCTTGCCAAAAATTACACTTCCAGTGTAGTAGGTCAAAATAATAATCTCGATGCCCTAGTGTGGCTCCTACGTAACACACAGTCTGTGGGTGTGGCTGGGCCCTCGTTCTGCCAAATTCGAATTGCTTTACTGGCACATAGAGTGCATTCGGAAAGTATTCAGACCCCTTGACTTTCTCCAAATTTTGTTACGTTACAGCCTTGTTCTAAAATGGTCCTTCTGTAGCACAGTTGGTAGAGCATTTTGATTTACGTAGAATGTATGCACACATGACAGCCTTGTAAATGGCATATATTATTATTATATTATTATATTAAAATGGATTAACACCTCTTAAGGATCCGCCCCTTTTTTTCAATTTTCTCCTAACATGACATACCCAAATCTAACTGCCTGTAGCGCAGGACCGGAAGCAAGGATATGCATATTCTTGATACCACTTGAAAGGAAACACTTCGAAATTTTTGGAAATGTTAAATTAATGTAGGAGAATATAACATATTAGATCTGGTAAAAGACAATACAAAGAAAAAAAGGCCATAAAAATTGTCAATGACTCCAGCCACCCTCGTCATAGGCTGTTCTCTCTGCTACAGCACAGCAAGCGGTACTGGAGCGCCACGTCTAGGTCCAAAAGGCTTCTTAACAGCTTCTACCCCCAAGCCATAAGACTCCTGAACAACTAATCAAATGGCTACCCAGACTATTTACATTGCGCCTCCTCTTTAACGCTGCTGCTACTCTCTTATTGTCTATGCATAGTCACTTTCACTCTACCTACATGTACATATTACCTGAATTACCTCGACTAATCGGTAGCCCCGCACATTGACTCTGTACCGGTACTGCCTGTATATAGCCTCGCCATTGTTATTTTACTGCTGCTCTTTAATAACTTGATACTCACATTTTTTACTGAACACTTATTTATCTTAAAACTGCATTGTTGGTTAAGGGCTTATAAGTAAGCATTTCACTGTAATATCTACACCTGTTGTATTTGGTGCACGTGACAAATACAATTTGATTTGTTTTGGATGGTGAGCGTCACTGCACAGCTATTTTTCAGGTCTCTCCAGAGATGTTCGATCGGGTTAAAGTCCGGGCCCTGACTTGTCAACTCAAGAACATTTAGAGACTTGTCCCGAAGCCACTCCTGCGTTGTCTTTGCTGAGCGCTCTGGAACAGGTTTTCATCAACAATCCTTCTGTACTTTTCTCCATTCATCTTTCCTTGATCCTGACTAGTCTCCCAGTTCCTGCCACTGAAAACCATCCCCACAGCATGATGCTGCCACCACCATGCCTTAGTAATGGTGCCAGGTTTCCTTGAGATGTGTTGCTTGACATTCAGGCCAAAGAGTTCAATCTTGGTTTCATCAGACCAGAGAATCTTGTTTCTCATGGTCTGAGAGTCAATGTTGTAGAATTGTTTTGGTACCCTTCCCCAGATCTGTGCCTCGACACATTCGTGTCTCGGAGGTCTGCAGACAATTCCTTCGACCCCGTGGCTTGGTTTTTGCTCTGACATGCACTTTCAACTGTGGGACCTTATATGGACAGGTGTGTGTCTTTCCAAAACATGTCCAATCAATTGAATTTACCACAGGTGGACTCAAGCATCTCAAGGATGATCAATAGAATCAGGATGCACCTGAGCTCAATTTTGAGTCTCATAAGCAAAGGGTCTGAATACTTGTGTAAATAAGGTATTTATGTTTTTTATTTGTAATACATTTGCAAACATTTCTAAAAACCTGTTTTCACGTTGTCATTATGGGGTATTGTGTGTAGATTGAGGAGGATTTTTTTTTGTTTTATCCATTTTAGAATAAAACTGTAACGTAACTAAATGTGGAAAAGGGGGAAGGGGTCTGAATACTTTCCGAATGCACTGAACATTGAGTAAATTGTGACAAAGCATCAATGGTATGACTGTATATACACTGTTCTTAAAAAGTATCTCACCAGTATGCCCGTGATTGGGTTGAGGTGGTAGGTGGCGTTGGCCATGCGGGAGGGGGTCAGTGGCTTGTCATCTTTGTACCAGGAGTAGGTGGCTGGGGGGATGCTCTGCTGGTCCCTACAGCGCAGCTGCACCACAGAGCCCGTCAAGGCCGAGCTGGGGATCTCACAGGATGGGGTGTGGGGGGGCACTGTGAGGAGGGTACAGCCACAATGTCAGCTGGGTTAAGGGGGTGCACAAACAGCATGTCTGAGACAACACACAGACACACTCAGAACACTCAGTCAGGCAGACAGACCCTCTCAGTCTGCCAGATGATGTGGTACACACCCAAGACTTCGAGGGTGATGTTAGTCTCCCCCAGGGTGATGGTGTCGTGAGGGGCAGTGATCTCACAGCGGTATTCGCCCGCGTCTTTCTGGGTCACCCTCTGTAGGGTCACCGTTGCCCCCTTGATCCTTGCACGCCCCGCAAAGGCTCCTGGGAGAGTGGAAACCGGTCAGCACAGAGAAGAGGGGGGTTGTGGAGATGTGGTTTCTTAAGGACAAATGTTCTACTTAAACTAACATCAACCATCTGGTAACTTCGCATACAAATGTCTTTGTAATGTTCATCACATTCTGCTTTATGTTTGATGAGGCTCTTATAATGAATTCCCCTCGTGTGAGGAGAGTAAATTAAATCTGAGAGTCTGAAGATGGGCTCTGGACAGGGGTTAAAAGAGACAGAAAGAGAGCGATGGAAGACAATGTGCCAGGACAGCCAATCACCTCTGAAGTGTCCCTCATAGTAAACAAATGATACATCTGTTCCTTTCTTCTTCCACTCGATTCGAGGATTCTGTTCCTTCTCTGTCCGAAAATCACAGCTCAGAACCGCATCGGAGTTCTCATGGACCTCCACCTTGGGCGTGGTTGTTGACACGGTAACAGGGACAATGGGGAGGCCTGAGGGATGGAGAGAGAGAGAGGTGCCACATATGGGGTTGGGGGAAAGGGTTGTAAGATGGAGGACCATTTATGAACACCTTAACGCCATTATAAATCAGCAATTATAATCAGTTATGAACTAGTTTATAATCTGTTAGAAACCAGTTATGATGGACCAGTTGTAAATGTTGTATGAACCAATTATATCTGTTATGAACCAGTTTTTCCTCTGGACCAGATTGGCAGCGGAGCATGAAGACTCATGGCTGATTGTTTGGTTGGCTGGCTGTGTCTGTGTGTCGCTCCTGTTGAACATGTACATCTAGACAGGAACAGGAAATAGGAGCATCCCTTCCTGTCGGTTGATTGGTGCAGGGGTCAGGATTATTGTTTTGTCATCCTGTTGCTGTCCACAGGTCGCCCGGGTAACGCCCATCCATTGAGGGAGGAGCGCGTGTTGCGTGTGTATGTGCATATGTATGTGTGTGTGTGTGTGTGGGGGGATTAACTGGTACAATAATGTTATGTACAACACACACGCACACTGAGTATATGGGTAGTTCCATGAAAAGACTGCCTTTTGCGCCCCTTTTGACATTTTATGTAGCAATTGTGCACCAATATTGAATTTTAAAAGCCTGTTATATTAAATGAAGAGCCTTTTAAAAATATACTATACCCCATGGGGAAAATCAGCTTTTTTCTGTGGTGGAAAAAGTACCCAATTGTTATACTTGAATAAAAGCAACCTTAATAGAAAATAATAGAAAAGTCCTCCAGTAAAATACTATTTGAGTAAAAGTCTAAAAGTATTTGGTTTTAAATATACTTAAGTATTAAAAGTCAATGTCATTTCTAAAATAGACTTAAGTATCAAGAGTAAAAGTATAAATCATTTCAAATTCCTTATATTTATCAAGCAAACCAGATGACACAATTGAATTGTTTTGTTTATTTATTTACGGATAGCCACGGGCATACTCCAACACTCAGACATCATTTACAAACCAAGCATTTATATTTAGTGATTCACCAGATCAGAGGCAGTAGAGATGGCCAATGGTGTTCTCTTGATAAGTGTGTGAATTGGAACATTTTCCTGTCCTGCTAAGCATTCAAAATGAAACTAGTACTTTTGGGTGTCAGGGAAAATGTATGGAGTAAAATTAAGTAAAATTTAAAAAGTACAATTATTTTCTTTAGTAATGTAGTGAAGTAAAAGTAGTCAAAAACATAAATAGTGAAGTACCCTCTAATCCCTCTAAAGATACCCTCTAAACTACTTAAGTAAAAAGTACGACTTAAGTACTTTACACCACTGGGTTTCTTATTATATGGGGCGGCAGGGTAGCCTAGTGGCTAGAGTGTTGGACTAGTAACCGGAAGGTTGCAAGTTCAAATCTGTCGTTCTGCCCCTGAACAGGCAGTTAACCCACTGTTCCAAGGCTGTCATTGAAAATAAGAATTTGTTCAGTTTAATAAAAAAGTGCCAAAATTCAGCATTTTGACACTATGATTCTAGAAAGTTATTAACCCACTTAACCCAACATTTCACCATCATTGTAAAGCCTGAGTTACTTTGTTGCTTTTAATCATCTCCTTTCTGAAGATGATTATTTCTTACATTATTGATTCATTTACGTCTGTCCCTCATTTTAAGGTCAACCTTAAAATGAGGGACACCTGAACTAAACCTTTTGTAAAAAATAATCATTGAACATCGAGCGTAAAAGCAGGGGAGCTGGTTCTTACTGTTTTGGGCCATTTTCTGGTGTTTTGTGGTGGAAAACTGAGCGGGTCGGGCATAACATGTCAACTGTTCCCCATAGATAGACGGGCTAGAAATGTTTTAGCAATAAAACAAAAAAAATGTGTGAAGCTTGCATTCAATTGCCACTTCCTGTTGCACACAACATGAGACAATGTCCTGTAAAACTGATTGATATCCTTTGGGTGGTGACAAAAATGTAATTTTATGTGACGTCGGAGCTCCAGTCAGCCCACACTAGTCGCTGCTCAATTCCATCGTAAATCGCTAAGTTTAGTCGGCTAGCTTTACACAGACACTTATTTAACACACCCAGTCAAACCCATTTATTTTGTGTTGTGTTTGTATTGGCCAACATCCATTTTTCCTTCCATTGTTTCAGTAAATACTGAGATGTATATAGATAACACTCTTATTCACATGCATGCTCAACTAGATAACTGTAATGACATCTGTATCACTGCATAACCTACTAATACTATATTCCGCTCAATTCATTAAATACTGACAATTGCTGGCCAGCAAAGCACAAAGCTATCTGTCATGGCCCAGTACTGGTAAACATCATGTCAAAAGACCTAAACCACCCCTGTCTACACTAGTGGTTCCCAACCTTTTTCAGAAACTGTACCACCAACTGAATTTTGCTCTGCCGAGAGTACCCCTGAAGTACCCCCTCATGTGCATTTTACCAGTAAACCCATGCTCATGAGTCTTATCAAGTACCCACTTGGATAGGCCAAGTACCCCTGGATGGGGAACCCACTGGTCTACACTGTACTTAACTGAGGTCAACTACCAAATGAGTCATTCACTCTTAGCAGTTCGCTCGCTTCCTGTTCAGTCAGCTTCTTTTTGTTGCACTACTTCCTGTGGTTCTATTAGTGGACCAGAGGGTGGGGTGGGGCAGAGGAAAGGTCCTAACCAATCCTCCTGGTCTCCTGCTTTCCCCCCACGGAAGGGCAGGAATGCGTCCCAAATGGTATCCCATTCCCTACATAGTGCCCTATGGGTCCTGGTCAAAAGTAGTACACTATGTAGGGAATATAGACGCAAACCGGGACTACGTAGAATAATTGAGGGAAAGTGAGACAAAGGCATTGGAGAGGCACAGGAAGTGCAGGTCCTCTCAGCGTGGAGGCGGCCATCTTAAACGGCCAGGAAAGCAGAGCAAAAGTTGGGAAACAAGACGTAAACAACTTGCTCGCTGACAAACCAATGAAGCAAACCAATGAAGCATACTCAATTTCATTTCAAATCTAGTCGATTCACAGGAAATAAACGGAAAAACTGAATGTGTGTCCCATTGATTTTGAATTCTCCTTCTGAATCCTAGTTATGAGTATTTAGGCAATTAGGTCTACATAGGCCTACACATTATCAGTGGCAGAATGCGATCTCTCGCTTGATGTGCGTAAGTACAGTATGAATTCAAACTGCAGACTCATGTTGTCTATTCACATTGTCCTTCAGATGTTTGAGTACTGTAGGCGGTGGAAGTGCAGCCTTGTGTATTTTGTCCCTCCCTGCTTGCTGTCTGTGTTACTTTGTGAGTATGTGTAACACTGTTATCACTGCAGCTGTGTTGGGAGTGGGAGTGTGCCTCATCACTCCCTCTTTCTCTGTGAGGATGAGCATTGTCTCTCCCTGGCTGGATGGACAAAGAGAGAGAGGGAGAGGAGAGAGACAGAAGATAAGGGAGAGAGAGAGACAGACATAGAGAATGAGATGTGGAGGGAGATAGGAAGAAATAGATGGAGAGAATGAGAGAGATAACGAGAGTTTTATTTTATATAGTCAGGATCCATCAATAGCATCCCCGGGTTGAAGAAACTGTTGTCACAGTGTCGGCTGTGGCGAACGCCAGCCACCTTGAGGAGCGTCTCCTCGAGATAACACAGACGTGACAACAACCGTGACATGATGCCCACACTTTCTCTGTCTGCTGAGTGGTGACCTGTCCCTCTCTGAACCCTATGAGCCACCCGCCCTGAGACCTACCAAGGTTGGGTCAAATTGAAGTCAGTCAACTCAGAAAGAAAACTAAAATTCCAATTCAAGAATTTAAAAAAAGGGGCATTTATTTTTAAATGACTTTGCAATAAACGGGAAATGAGATGCTATGTTAGCATCTATTAGCATCTAAGAGGACATCCATTTCCAGACAGAGAGGAATCTAGAGAGACAAACAGAGAGAATGTGTGTGTGTGTGTGTCTTCCAAGGAGAACAAAGCCCCTCTGTATGTGTGTAACCCTGCACTGCTCTGTCAGGAACAGCTGTGCCAGTCAGGGTTGGTGGTGGTGGGGTGCTTGTTTGCTAAATGTTGGCATCTCACTGACACCATGGGGTCGTCCCAAATGGCACCCTTTGTAGTGCACTACTTTCGAACGGAGCACTATGTGCCCTGATAAAAAAAAAATTGTGCACTATAAAAGGGAATATAGAGTGGCATTTGGGACGAAACGATATGGTGACCTGCTGATAGCCCACATCTAGATTAGACTGGCCTGTTTCCAACAAAAAACTTAAGGCCACATTAGTGGTCCATATCTGTTTTCTGCAGTTGCATGTAGTCAAATATCATCGCAATAACACGCACACACAGTGAGGAAGGCTGTATACGATAGACCGGCAACGTTGGAAACTTTAGTACAGGCCATAGTGGTTAGAGCGTTGGGCCAGTAACATAAAGGTTGCGAGATCGAATCCCCGAGCTGACAAGGTAAAACAAACTGTCGTTCTGCCCCTGAACAGGTCAGTTAACCCACTGTTCCTAGACCGTCATTGTAAATAAGAATGTGTTCTTAACCGACTTGCATAGGTAAATAAAGTTGAAATACAATAACGAAGAGGATTAAGTAATACATTAAGCCAATTACTACCGAAACAAGTGCTGCTCACTTTTTTTTATTTGTGTGTGAAGCACTAGAAGTATCAACACAGTAAGATCACAATAATAATGTTTTTTAATTTTTTTTAAAATGGTGCTTTATCAATATTTTCCTATCTAAAATGGCTTATTTTTTTCTAAACACAAACAGCTGACATGAAATTACACATACAAAAGCAATAGGGATGACGGTAATGTAATTATTAAGAATACCAATACAGATCAACCCAAACATGCATTACACACATTCACAAGCACGCAAACAAACACACACACACACACACACACGAATGACTCATTAGCATACGGAATAGCCTAAATGCAAAAGTTTACTTACATTGTATCAGTAGAATGACAAGGGGCAAAAACAGTGACGCTTTTTCCATCCTGAACTCCCGCTGTTCAAAAGTCTACCCTTCCTCGAAATATGAGTAGCTCTTGAGCGATAACCTATTCACACAACTCCAGTAATTCCAGAATCTGGTCACTCCTTTGAGTAAATTATGTTCCGAAAGCTCCGTAGAATTTCCTGAGCAGTTAGGCAGCGCGCCGGTGGTTCGGAAGTCGCACTTTCCGACTCTCTGTACACTATTACACCAGCCGCAGGGCACACGGCTGCAGAGTGGCTGTCACTGTAGACGTTTTCTCTACTATTCTACTGTTGTGGTAGGGAGGGAGGTTTGGTGGGGCGAGGAAGCGATTTGGTGGGGGACTCCTGGAGAAGGTATGCGGAGAGCACAACGCTGTGTCCAAGACGTGCACTACACTTGTCCATCGTACGCAACGCGCCAACAATGGCCAACTGCACTGATGAGTATGTGTCATCATAGTCTCAGCACTTAAATCCTGGCATAACGCCATGCTATTTACTATGAGACATTTTGATGAATTACCATAAGAGGACCACCACGAATGGTATAGGAAGCGACACCTGTTGCCAGGTGTGATTGTCGGCCAAATCAAATCAAAATGTATGTCACATGGGCCGAATACAACACCTTACAGTGAAATGCTTACTTACAAGCCCGTAGCCAACAATGCATTTAGGAAAATAGTAAGAGATAAGAATAACATATAATTAAAGAGCAGCAGTAAATAACAATAGCGGGGCTATATACAGGCGGTGCTGGTACAGAGTCAATGTGCAGGGGCACCGGTGTCGAGGTAATTGAGGTAATATCTACATGAAGGTAGAGTTATTAAAGTGCCTATACATAGATAATAACAGAGAGCAGCAGCAGCGTAGAAGGGGGGCAATGCAAATAGTCTGGGAAGCCATTTGATTAGCTGTCCAGGAGTCTTATGGCTTGGGGGTAGAAGCTGTTCCGAAGCCTCTTGGACCTAGACTTGGCGTTACGGTACCGCTTGCCGTGGTCAGATTTGCCAAATGGAGGGCGAGGGAGAGCTTTGTACTTTGAGCTTTGTGACTGGAGTAAAGGTGGTCTAAAATAAATTCCCTCTGGTTGCACATTTAACATGCTGATAGGAATGAGGTGGTTAAACGGATTTCAGTTTCCCTGCATTAAAGTCCCCGGCCACTAGGAGGGCCGCCTCTGGATGAGCGTTTTCCTGTTTGCTTTTGGCGGTATACAGCTCATTGAGGGCGGTTTTAGTGCCAGCATCAGTCTGTGGTGGTATGTAAGACAGCTACGAAAAATACAGGTGAAAACTCTCTAGGTAGTGTGGTCTACAACTTATCATGAGATACTCTACCTTAGGCAAGCAAAATCTTGGAGACTTCCATAGATATCGTGCACCAGCTCTTGCTTACATATATGCATAGGCCACCGCCCCATGTCTTACCAGAGGCTGCTGTTCTATCCTGCCGATGGAGTGTATAACCCACCAGTTGTATGTTCTTAATGAAGTCCTTCAGCCACGGCTCGGTGAAACATAAGATATTAGTTTTTAATGTCCCGTTGGTAGGATATACGTGCATTCAATTCATCCCATGTATTTTCCAGCGATTGAACGTTAGCTAGCAGGACAGAAGGCAAAGGCAGATTAGCCACTCGTCACCTGATCCTCACCCTGCACCCTGATCTTTTCCCGCAAAATCTCAGTTTTCTTCTCCAGCGAATGACGGGGATCTGGGCCTGGTCGGGTGTCTGTAGTATATCCCTCCCGTCCGACTCATTGACGAAGAACTCTTCGTCTAATTTGAGGTGAGTAATCTCAGTTCTGATGTCCAGAAGTTATTTTCTGTCATAAGAGACGGTAGCAACAACATTATGTACAAAACAAGTTACGAACAACTCGAAAAAACAAACAAAATAGCATGGTTGGCTAAGAGCCGATAAGATGGCAGCCGTCCCCTCCGGCGCCATCATACACTTGTCAAACTCGGACAATGCTTTTGGATAGAGTGAGGAAATGGTGCACACTGGTACCCTTATCATTTGTTGAAATTGGCCCCTAATGAATGATACAAATGATTTCAATATGAAGTCCTTCAAAGTAATTCACAATTGTAGGGTGGTTATCATTCTTTCTGCAGTCCCTTAGGGCAGTGGTGTGTATTCATAGATGCCAAGGGAATCCAGGCTTCCAATTTTATTTATTTTTTTACAAATAAAAAATATATAAAATCATTTGATCTTTCATCTCTCTAGTGTTTAAAAATGTTCCATCCATTCGCAAGAGGCTGAATGTTTCTTACAGGAGAAAACAGAGCAAGCTAAACAGCGCCTCTCTGTCTCTATGTATGTGTAGGCCAACTATCTGATGCTGTCTGGTCCAAACGAGTATGTTGTTGCCGTCCGTAGCATTGAAGGCAAGGGAAGCCAGCAAGCATCTGGCCTCCCTTGATTAAAACAAAAGTATACAAAATGTGCCAATCAGCGTTGCGTTAAACTGAGCGAGCTCAACTGTATGGCGCACAACAACAACAAAAAGTGTAAAAGGGAAGCCAGCTTGGATTTTGGCATCACTCCTATCAAAACCCATTGAGAGTATACTTAAAGTACATAACTTGAATTGTTGCATGTCATTGTTGTCCTCCAGTGGCCAGCTAGCTAGCTAAAATTGTCCCTTTCCTTAATTAGCCATGGATGAAGATAGGGATTTGGACTTGTGGCTTTACATAATTCTCCTTACTGCCAATGATTGTAATGGTGATTCTGATCCAACCATTAAACCATACATTGTTGTGCCCCTGGCCTGAGAGGATGGGAAGTTCAACCTGTAGCTAGATGTAGAAGGCTAATGTTAACTAGCTAACGTTGGTCATGAATGGAAGTTAGGCTAGCGAGCAAGCATTAAAGCCAGGTAGACTTGAACAACAAAAAATAAAAGCATGTACTGTATGACAGAGTGATAGATCATTTTGTCAACATGAAAGAGAGGAAGATGGCATTTCTCTAGTAGGGTCAGTTAACATATTTTTCTAATTGTATGAACGAGTGGGCACACAGAGAAATCAGAACCATGGACAGCCACGTTTGGCTTACATTGATTGTACTAAATTGTTTTTGGTATCTTTTAGTTGTCACTGTATTAGACTAAGCATAGGTGATTTGATGATGTTGAAATGTTGAAGTTGAAAAGGTGCTGGAATAGTGGCGGCATCTCCTGTTTTCTTTGCGACTTGCGGTAACTCTGTGGTTCTAAATCAATAGTTGTTCAGTGGCCCGAAAATGTTGGAAACATTAACTTGCTTGACCATGCAATTGTCTGTTACTACATGCAATATGCTGGACAGAGTTTTCTATCTGGTTTTGTGATAAAACAAAGGTGTGGTTTATTTATTCTGCCAACATTTTCTTGTCGTCTCGGCCATTAGACCTATATATAAAACGGTCGCAAGACATATGAATTAACAGGCTATCGTGCAAAATACGCAATTATCACACAAAGGTTGCGATATGGCTTTTTGGGGGGCTTCCACAGTGATTTTACCCACGCAGCACTACTGCCTTAGCGATCTCACATTTTAACTTGATTGTATGGTTGTGGAATAATCCATTGTGAATGCTTCTTGTATAGGCTTATAGTCCAAGCTATATTTTACAAAAGCATGTCGGCCTATCCCATCCCAGTTGATTCAAATATCGAATTGATAACGGATGACATAAGCCAGGAAGAATCTACTTTTTGTGGACAATAACATTTAGGCTACATTTTGACGCATTTGTCTGGATAATATCCATGGAATACAGTAGTCTGGAATAATAATATCCATGGAATATAGTAGTCTGGAATAATAATATCCATGGAATATAGTAGTCTGGAATAATAATATCCATGGAATATAGTAGTCTGGAATAATAATATCCATGGAATATAGTAGTCTGGAATAATAATATCCATGGAATATAGTAGTCTGGAATAATAATATCCATGGAATATAGTAGTCTGGAATAATAATATCCATGGAATATAGTAGTCTGGAATAATAATATCCATGGAATACAGTAGTCTGGAATAATAATATCCATGGAATATAGTAGTCTGGAATAATAATATCCATGGAATACAGTAGTCTGGAATAATAATATCCATGGAATATAGTAGTCTGGAATAATAATATCCATGGAATATAGTAGTCTGGAATAATAATATCCATGGAATATAGTAGTCTGGAATAATAATATCCATGGAATATAGTAGTCTGGAATAATAATATCCATGGAATATAGTAGTCTGGAATAATAATATCCATGGAATATAGTAGTCTGGAATAATAATATCCATGGAATATAGTAGTCTGGAATAATAATATCCATGGAATATAGTAGTCTGGAATAATAATATCCATGGAATACAGTAGTCTGGAATAATAATATCCATGGAATATAGTAGTCTGGAATAATAATATCCATGGAATATAGTAGTCTGGAATAATAATATCCATGGAATATAGTAGTCTGGAATAATAATATCCATGGAATATAGTAGTCTGGAATAATAATATCCATGGAATATAGTAGTCTGGAATAATAATATCCATGGAATATAGTAGTCTGGAATAATAATATCCATGGAATATAGTAGTCTGGAATAATAATATCCATGGAATATAGTAGTCTGGAATAATAATATCCATGGAATATAGTAGTCTAGAATAATAATATCCATGGAATATAGTAGGAATAATAATATCCATGGAATATAGTAGTCTGGAATAATAATAATATCCATGGAATATAGTAGTCTGGAATAATAATATCCATGGAATAATAATATCCATGGAATATAGTAGTCTGGAATAATAATATCCATGGAATATAGTAGTCTGGAATAATAATATCCATGGAATACAGTAGTCTGGAATAATAATATCCATGGAATACAGTAGTCTGGAATAATAATATCCATGGAATATAGTAGTCTGGAATAATAATATCCATGGAATATAGTAGTCTGGAATAATAATATCCATGGAATACAGTAGTCTGGAATAATAATATCCATGGAATATAGTAGTCTGGAATAATAATATCCATGGAATATAGTAGTCTGGAATAATAATAATATCCATGGAATATAGTAGTCTGGAATAATAATATCCATGGAATATAGTAGTCTAGAATAATAATATCCATGGAATATAGTAGTCTGGAATAATAATAGTCTGGAATAATAATATCCATGGAATATAGTAGTCTAGAATAATAATATCCATGGAATATAGTAGTCTGGAATAATAATAATATCCATGGAATATAGTAGAATAATAATATCCATGGAATATAGTATGGAATAATAATATCCATGGAATATAGTAGTCTGGAATAATAATATCCATGGAATATAGTAGTCTAGAATAATAATATCCATGGAATATAGTAGTCTGGAATAATAATATCCATGGAATATAGTAGTCTGGAATAATAATAATATCCATGGAATATAGTAGTCTGGAATAATAATATCCATGGAATATAGTAGTCTGGAATAATAATATCCATGGAATATAGTAGTCTGGAATAATAATATCCATGGAATATAGTAGTCTGGAATAATAATAATATCCATGGAATATAGTAGTCTGGAATAATAATAATATCCATGGAATATAGTAGTCTGGAATAATAATATCCATGGAATATAGTAGTCTGGAATAATAATAATATCCATGGAATATAGTAGTCTGGAATAATAATATCCATGGAATATAGTAGTCTAGAATAATAATATCCATGGAATATAGTAGTCTGGAATAATAATAATATCCATGGAATATAGTAGTCTGGAATAATAATAATATCCATGGAATATAGTAGTCTAGAATAATAATATCCATGGAATATAGTAGTATGGAATAATAATAATATCCATGGAATATAGTAGTCTGGAATAATAATATCCATGGAATATAGTAGTATGGAATAATAATATCCATGGAATATAGTAGTCTGGAATAATAATATCCATGGAATATAGTAGTCTGGAATAATAATAATATCCATGGAATATAGTAGAATAATAATATATGGAATAATAATAATATCCATGGAATATAGTAGTCTGGAATAATAATAATATCCATGGAATATAGTAGTCTGGAATACAGTAGTCTGGAATAATAATATCCATGGAATATAGTAGTCTGGAATAATAATATCCATGGAATATAGTAGTCTGGAATAATAATATCCATGGAATATAGTAGTCTGGAATAATAATATCCATGGAATATAGTAGTCTGAATAATAATAATATCCATGGAATATAGTAGTCTGGAATAATAATAATATCCATGGAATATAGTAGTCTGGAATAATAATATCCATGTCTGGAATAATAATATAGAATAATAATATCCATGGAATATAGTAGTATGGAATAAGAATAATATCCATGGAATATAGTAGTCTCTGGAATAATAATAATATCCATGGAATATAGTAGTCTGGAATAATAATATCCATGGAATATAGTAGTCTAGAATAATAATATCCATGGAATATAGTAGTCTGGAATAATAATAATATCCATGGAATATAGTAGTCTGGAATAATAATATCCATGGAATATAGTAGTATGGAATAATAATATCCATGGAATATAGTAGTCTGGAATAATAATATCCATGGAATATAGTAGTCTGGAATAATAATATCCATGGAATATAGTAGTCTAGAATAATAATATCCATGGAATATATAATAATAATATCCATGTAGTATGGAATAATAATAATATCCATGGAATATAGTAGTCTGGAATAATAATAATATCCATGGAATATAGTAGTCTGGAATAATAATAATATCCATGGAATATAGTAGTCTGGAATAATAATAATATCCATGGAATATAGTAGTCTGGAATAATAATAATATCCATGGAATATAGTAGTCTGGAATAATAATAATATCCATGGAATATAGTAGTCTGGAATAATAATATCCATGGAATATAGTAGTCTGGAATAATAATAATATCCATGGAATATAGTAGTATGGAATAATAATAATATCCATGGAATATAGTAGTATGGAATAATAATAATATCCATGGAATATAGTAGTCTGGAATAATAATAATATCCATGGAATATAGTAGTATGGAATAATAATAATATCCATGGAATATAGTAGTCTGGAATAATAATATCCATGGAATATAGTAGTCTGGAATAATAATAATATCCATGGAATATAGTAGTCTGGAATAATAATAATATCCATGGAATATAGTAGTATGGAATAATAATAATATCCATGGAATATAGTAGTCTGGAATAATAATAATATCCATGGAATATAGTAGTATGGAATAATAATAATATCCATGGAATATAGTAGTCTGGAATAATAATATCCATGGAATATAGTAGTATGGAATAATAATAATATCCATGGAATATAGTAGTCTGGAATAATAATATCCATGGAATATAGTAGTATGGAATAATAATAATATCCATGGAATATAGTAGTCTAGAATTCCAGGCACTGGTTCAAACATCTCAATTGGTGAGAGGTGGGATGGGGACTGTAATTTGTCCTTGGGTGTGTCTCCCATACTGTCGCTGGGTGTCAGGGTGGGGCTGGCTGTTAGAGGGGGGGCGACAGCTGTGCAATGGGCAAACTCTCGATCGGTCTCACAGCACCGTGTATATTACATTGTTGAGACTCTAGACCGGGAGCATCATAGATCAAGATAATAATATAATAATATATGCCATTTAGCAGACGCTTTTATCCAAAGCGACTTACAGTCATGTGTGCATACATTCTACGTATGGGTGGTCCCGGGAATCGAACCCACTACCCTGGCGTTACAAGCGCCATGCTCTACCAACTGAGCTACAGAAGGACCCAAGATGAATTATGCCGCATCACATTTATGAACACATTGTTATGTTTCTTTGTATACTATATCACAGCTTCAGTTTGAGGAATATACTAACTGTTGACATGTACTGTAGGCCTACAGATACTGTATATGGTCACAATTTTCTTCGTCCCAAACGGAACCCTATTCCCTATATAGTGCACTACTTTTGACCAGAGCCCTATGCACCCTGGCCAAAAGTAGTGCACTAAATAGGGAGCCATTTGGGACATAGCCCATGTCCACTACTCTGATCTGGTAATCTGTGACAGCTCATGCCCACTTTTACACACACACTCCTCAAACACCTGTCCCAAAGCGACATACACAACAGCTGCTCTGCCCCTGATGGCCGAGCAGCACACACCCGTCTTTGTGTGTTAGCAAACTGCTGACCACTCAACACATACCGTCAGCTGAGCAGTTAAAGGCCGGAGAGGGGTGTGTTAGTGTAAGGCTTTAACATGCTCGAGCATGGCACGGACCGCAGCTTTCATTCCACCCAAAAGACAGATGGCTATATCACACGCCACAGGTCATCAATTCATTTGACTTTGGGTTCAAATCCCCGGCAAGCATAAAATATTAAGGAAAAGTCAACTGTGCTGTTGTAACAGAGTCGGTTCTGTCCCTGTCCCTCACTGGGCACAAACCAGTTACGTTCTGCACAACAAATACTTTGATTCCATATCAGCTTCCCCACCCCCAAACCCAACCTTAACCATTAGCGGGGGAAATGCAAAACTGACCCAAGATCAGCAACTTCACTCTACACCACGTCAACTACACTGTCATAAACCAATAACCCACTTAAATTTCAGCAAGCATTTAGTGTACAGAGGAGAGGGGACAATTTCCATGCGTGACACATTTATTCCACAAATATTACAAAGACATATATAATGACAAGGTTATAGTCATGATCATTGTTGGGGAGTATGGGGAGGAGTCTGTTCAGGGGCAGAGGGCCGTGTCAATGTATCTGAAATGGCTTCATTGGTTGATCCTGTGGGCACCTCAACCTGTGGAGAGGGAGAGCCAATAGGATTAAACCGGCAGTTTGATAATTAATTATGAATAGATACTGATAGAGATTCTGAAAGGGATGTTTCACTTTTTAAAGGATCACTTTACTCAAACATATCAACAGTTGACTAATGGGGGGGGGGGGGAAACGGAAATATGGACCAAAAAAAGTTGTGCAGGTCAGCAGTAAAGATTTGAGATACTGCAGAACCCCTTTCAGTAAAAATCTAAAAGTGAGATCAGGATGGGCTTTAACTCATTTTGACCTACCTAGGTTGTTTCATCCAAACCACTTAAAATAATGTGGAGAGATGTAACCTGATCCTCACATTTGTAATGCTAGCTGGTACAAACCATTTCCACAAGTATTGCTACATGCTCAAAAAATGCCAACCAGGAGATTCTGGATGTTATTAAAATAACCAGCTAACAAAAATAACAGTTCAGATGCAATGACAATACGCTAGCTATGTCGCATACAAGCTACAACTTTAAAAAAAAAAAGTGAACTTGGTCTTTAAAATTGTGAAGAGTAATATTTTCTTACCAGCTTCTCTGCCCTGCTCCTCAGTTTCCTCCACACAGTGTGGTGGGCCTACGGAAAGAGAACAGGAGAAAATAATGAATGACTCAGTCAGTGGCACTCATCACTCACACACATTCACTCGCTGACACTTAAGTCACTGACACTCGAACACATCCAAAAGATGCTTCATACATTGACTGAAACATGTCCTGCATATTTGTGCGCGTGCGTACGTACCTGCTGCTGGAGGGGCAGTGAGAGCCCCTGGGCCCGGCGGTGGAGACCCCACTTGCCCTCTCCTAGAGGGTGGATGGCAGTGACCTCATACTGAGAGCACAGCCCTGTCCTCGCCGCCAAGGGGCCCCCACTCAACAGAACATGGTCCCCACACCTAAGAGACAGATACGAGGTGAGACAAGAGTGTGTGTGTGTGTGTGTGCCATATACGTGTATGAAAACACAGCGAAGATGAGTGTCACTCAATAAGGATGTGAGTGAGTCATCTACCGCGGTACAGTTCCTGTAGCTCACCTGTAGAGGATCACTGTGCCTTTAGGACTTTGTGCCGACTTCTCCTCCACTTCCTCCTGCTTACACCTGCAAACACAAACACAGCTAGAACACTGGAAGAGAACACGAAACAGACTAAAATAAGTGAAAAAGTGCTTTGAAACCATGGAGGAAAAGGCATAGAAGGGAAAATTTTGCAAGAAAAGAGAGGTTTCGAAACTGGCTTTGCCAATAGGCTTTCAGTCCAGAGAAATGCTAGGTTATAACCTGTTATAACAGCACTTAACAAGCTGCAACACCTTCTCAGTCCTCCGAAAGGGGTACTGATGGCCAAAATCAATACCTATCCATTATTTTGGTTTGTCTTGTATATTTTATCCCCCGAAAATGATACAATTGAACAAGAGAGTATAGAAATAAAGTACCTGCTGTGAGAGAAGACCTCCAGGGCAACAGGGGGCGCCACCTCCAGAGGCTCCCAGGGCAGGTCCCGATGGATCAGCTGCTGAGCACCACGCGTCAGAGAGCGCAGGGACTCCTGGGACACACACACTCAGGTCATTTCACTTTGCTCAACACGCATGCACAGTGGGGTCCGAAATTATTTACACCCTTGATAAAGATGGGCAACAATGACTGTATAAAATAAATGATTGTATGCAACATTTAAAATATATACTATATTTTATACTAATATAATTTGTATTTATTGTATTGGCATCCCTAAAGATTCTTATGAATAAAGTAGTCAAAGTTAAGTAATTGGTCCCACATTACTAGCACGCAATGACTACATCAAGCTTGTGACTTCAAACTTGTCGGATGCATTTGCAGTTCGTTTTGGTTGTGTTTCAGAGTATTAAATTAAATGGTAAATAATTTATTTTGTCATTTTGGAGCCACTCTTTTTGAAAATGAAAATACAATAATCTTGAATTAATCATAAATAATGATGATTGAGAAAGTTAGAGGATCAAAGATCATTTCCCCCCCCAATACATTCTAAACTCTGTTACTGGCAATGGTGAGAGGTTAGCTTGTCTTGGGGGGTATGATCTGAAACTCTAACTTTCTCACAAAAACACATGATTTACCATGCATGTCTCTATTGGGCAAAAATAATCTGAAACACAACCAAAACAAACTGCAAATGCAACCAACAAGTTTGTAGAGTTACACGCTTGTACAGTCAATACTAAACCTTTGACTATTTTATGTATCCAGGCTGTATCACATCCAGCTGTGATTGCGAGTCACATAGGGAGGTGCACAATAGGCCCAGCGTCGTCCGGGTTTGGCCTGGGGTAGGCTGTCATTGTAAATAAGAATTTGTTCTTAACTGACTTGCCTAGTTAAATAAAGGTTAAATAAAAAATACAATAAATGTATATTGTATAAATCTTTAGGGGTGTCAATACATTTTAAGCCCTACCTTTTTTTAAGAAACAAAATCTTTCTCTGGGCAATTGTATTAGTTTAATATAATTACATTTCTTTTGGCATACAATATAGGTCAGTATTTGAACTATTTATTTTATACAGTCATTATTCGGGCTCCCGAGTGGCACAGCAGTCTAAGGCACGGTATCTCAGTGCAAGAGGCGACACCCTGGTTCGAATCCAGGCTGTATCACATCCGGCTTTGATTGGGAGTCCCATAGGGCGGCGCAAAATTGGCCCAGCGTCGTCCGGGTTTGGCCGGTGTAGGCTGTTAAGTTGCCAAGTTAAATGAACGGTCACATTTTTTATTATATACAGACTCCCACACAGTTGAAGTCGGAAGTTTACATACACCTACGTGGGAGTCAATAAAAATCATTTTTCAACAACTCCACAAATTTCTTGTTAACAAACTATAGTCTTGGCAAGTCAGTTAGGACATCTACTTTGTGCATGACAAGTATTTTTCCTAAAATTGTTTAGAAAAGAGTATTTCACTTATAATTCACTGTATCACAAGTCCAGTGGGTCAGAAGTTTACATACACTAAGTTGCCTTTAAACAGCTTGGATAATTCCAGAAAACGATGTCATGGCTATCAAGGCTGTCAATCATTTTGGAATCTCCTGTATAATAACAGAACAACACACAGTTCCACACATACCAGAATATAACACACACTGACCTCTGAAGGGCTCCAGGCGTCTAACTGAGGATCCAGCACCACATCACAACAGAACGCTCCTGAAGTTACTGCAGAGAGAGAGAGATTACATACATTGTATGAATTACATACACTGTGTGTACAAAACCTTAGGAACACCCCCCTAATATTGAGTCGCACCCCCCCCCTTTTGCCCTCAGAGCCGCCTCAATTCGTCGGGGCATGGACCCTACAAGGTGTCAAAAGTGTTACACACGGATGCTGGTCCATGTTGACTCCAATGTGTCAAGCTGGTAGGATGTCCCTTTGGGTGGTGGACCATTCTTGATACACATTGGAAACGGTTGAGCATGAAAAGCCCAGTAGCGTTGCAGTTTGTCACACCCTCAAACCAGTTAGTCATACCCCGTTTGAAATATTTTGTCTTTCCATTCACCCTAAATGACACACGTACACAATCCATGTCTCAATTGTCTCAAAGCTTAAAAATCCTTCTTCAACCGGTCTCCTCCCCTTCATCTACACGGATTGAAGTGGATTTAACAGATGACACCAATAAGGAATCATAGCTTTCACCAAGTCAGTCTACGTCATGGAGAGAGCAGGTGTTCATAATGTTTTGTACACTCAGTCTGCATTGTATATAAAACTTACAAGTAATACATAGTGTTACCATCAATGTACATTTTGTTGTTTATCGATGAGGCATTTTTTCTTTTCAATAATTGTTTTCTTTAATTACATCTATCGACCGAAGACTACACAACACAACATCAGTAGTGTACATGATTATATTTACTATTATTATTACTACTGAAATTAACTTCATTATCCTTTTTGCATTGCATATTTACTGAAATGCTGTACAGTACCACTATCTACAAATTGAATTTTATGCCAACAAAACAATCTGAATTTGAAAGAGATAGCGAGAAAGAGAGCGAAAAAGCAAAAAAAAGCTAGCGATAGAACGAGCAAGCGTAAGTAAGAGCTGGTGCATTCGGAAAGTGTTCAGACCTCTTGACCTTTTCATCATTTTGTTAAGTTACAGCCTCGTTTTAAAATGGATTTGTTTTTCCCCCTCATCAATCTACACACAATATTCCGTAATGACATAGCAAAAACAGCTTTTCATACATTTATGCAAATGTATATAAAAATACAAAACTGAAGTCCAGGCTCTGGTTGGGCCACTCAAGGACATTCAGAGACTTGTCCCGAAGCCACTCCTGCGTTGTCTTGGCTGTGTGCTTAGGGTCATTGTCCTACTGGAAGGTGAACCTTCACCCCAGTCTGAGGTCCTGAGCACTCTGGAGCAGGTTTTCACCAAGGATCTCGCTGTACTTAGATCCATTCATCTTTGCCTCTATCCTGACTAGTCTCCCAGTCCCTGCCGCTACACCATGCTTCACAGGAGAGATGGTGTCGGGTTTCCTCCAGATGTGACACATTCAGTCTTGGTTTCAATTTTGGTTTAATCAGACCAGAGAATCTTGTTTCTCATGGTCTGAGAGTCCTTTAGGTGGCTTTTGGCAAACTCCAAGTGGGCTGTCATGTGCCTTTTACTGAGGGGTGGCTTCAGGCCACTCTACCATAAAGCCCTGATTGGTGGAGTGCTGCAGTCCTTCTGGAAGTTTCTCCCATCTCCACAGAAGCATTACAAGCATTTCGCTACACCCGCAATAACATCTGCTAAACATGTGTATGTGAAAAATAAAATGTGATTTTATTTTTGAAGCTCTGTCAGAGTGACCATCGGGTTCTTGGTCGCCTTCCTGACCAAGGCCCTTCTCCCCCGATTGCTCAGTTTAACCAGCTCTAGGAAGAGTCTTGGTGGTTCCAAACTTCTTCCATTTAAGAATGATGGAGGCCACTGTGTTCTTGGGGACCTTCAATGCTACAGATTTGTTTTGGTATCCTTCCCCAGATCTGTGCCTCAACACAATCCTGTCTCGGAGCTCTACGGACAATTCCGTCAACCTCATGGCTTGGTTTTTGCTCTGACATGCACCGTCAACTGTGGGACCTTAGACAGATGTGTGCCTTTCCAAATCATGTCCAATCAATAGAATTTACCACAGGTGAACTCCAATCAAGTTGTAGAAACATCTCAAGGATGATGAATGGAAACAGGATGCACCTGATCCCAATTTGGAGTCTCATAGCAAGGGCTCTTAATATTTATGTAAATAAGGTATTTCAGTGTTTTCGCTTTGTCATTATGCAGTGGTGTAGATTATTCTAATCAATTTTTAGAAAAAAGCTGTAACATAACGAAATGTGGAACTAGTCAAGGTGTCTGAAAACTTTCAGAATGCACTGAATATAAGGATTCATTGCATCTAGGATTCAGTTCCAATCTGTTGACTAGATGCTAGTCATTTCTTTATGTTTTTTTTAATTTTTCTGAAAATGGTATGGAAAACATGGGTATGAGTGTTTCCTGGCTTATACCTAGCACCTCTGGGAGTCTGAGCAGTTCCACAGAAAAGTCTTCTTTAAAGGCATCCTGAAGGACCTGGCCAAGGAGGGCTGCACACGACCGCCAGTATGCCTAGGGAGGGAGAGGCCACACACACACAAACCAACAGCCAATCACCACAGTCACAGTCTGAGACCAGTCAGTCACCACCACCAGAAAACCACCACTTTGGAGGCAAATATGTCTGGTGTCAAAAGTTTGGCCTATACGGTATCTATGACCCTGTACACTACAGTCTATATGTACACTGCAGAAATGTTTATCTTACCTAGATACAGTATCTCTTAACATTACAATGCAATGACATCTTCAAAATGTAAATTCTCTCAGTGTACTGGCAAATCTTTTTGCTTACTTTAACCTAAAAAAAAGGCTTGAAACAAGTCAGAATATCTTAAAACAAGACCAATTACCTTGATGCATTTTCTGGGTGAGTGAGATCAACTCAAAACAAGTATATATATATATATATATATTTATTTCAATACATTTACTGGTCAGGAGTCTTATGGCTTGGGGGTAGAAGCCGTTTAGAAGCCTCTTGAACTAAGGTCCCTCAGTCGAGTAGTGAATTTCAAACACAGATTCAACAGCAAAGACCAGGGAGTTTTTCAATGCCTTGCATATTTTTATTGAACCTTTATTTATCAGGCAAGTCAGTTATTTACAATGACAGCCTAGGAACATTGGGTGAACTGCCGTGTTCAGAGGTAGAACTTTACACTGTCAGCTCGGGGATTCGATCTAGCAACCTTTCGGTTACTGACCCAACGCTCTAACCACTAGACAACCTGCCGCCCCTAATTGGTAGATGGGTAAAAATAAAAATATAAAGCAGACACTGAATATTCCTTTGTGCATGATGAAATAATTACTTAAACTTTGAATGGTGTATCAATACAGCCAGTCACTACAAAGATACAGGCGTCCTTCCCAACTCAGTTGCCGGAGAGGAAGGAAACCGCTCAGGGATTTCACCATGAGGCCAATGGTTATTTTAGAACAGGTACAGAGTTTAATGGCTGTGATGGGAGAAAACTGAGGATGGATCAACAACATTGTAGTTAGTCCTCTATACCCACCTAAGTGACAGATTGTAAAGAAGGAAGATTTTGAATATTTTTTATTCTGTACAAACAAGCATCCTGTTTGCAATAAGGCACTAAAGCACTACTGCAAAAAATGTTGCATTTTTTCAAACCTTTTTTCTCCTTAATACAAATAGTTATTTTTGTGGTAAATCCAACATCACTGAGTACCACTCTCTTTTAAAGCATGGTGGTGGCTGCATCATGTTATGGATATACTCATCATCGGCAAGGACAAGGGAGGTTTGTTTTAGGATAAAAAGAAATGGAATAGAGCTAAATACAGACAAAATCCTGGTTCAGTCTGCTTTCCAACAGACACTGCGAGATGAATTCACCTTTAAGTAGGACAATAACCTAAAACACAAGTCCAAATATACACTGGAGTTGTTAACCAAGACGACATTGAATGTTCCTGAGTGGCCCATTTAAGAGTTTTGACTTAAATTGGCTTGAAATCTATGGCAAGACCTAAAAATGGCTGTTTAGCAATGATCAACAACCAACTTGACAGAGCTTGAAAAGTTAAAGAATACATGGGCAAATATTGTACAATCAAGGTGTGCAAATTTCTTAGAGACTTACCCAAAAAGGTCAACATTCACAAGGCCGCAGGGCCAGTCGGATTACCAGGACGTGTACTACGAGCATGCGCTGACCAACTGGCAAGTGTCTTCACTGACATTGTCAACCCCTCCCTGTCCGAGTCTGTTTCAAGCAGACCACCATAGTCCGTGTGCCCAAGAACACCAAGGTAACCTGCCTAAATGACTACAGACCTGTAGCACTCACGTCTGTAGCCAAGAAATGCTTTGAAAGGCTGGTCATGGCTCACATCAACACCATTATCCCAGAAACCCTAGACCCACTCCAATTTGCATACCGCCCCAACAGATCCACAGATGATGCAGTCTCAATTGCACTCCACACTGCCCTTTCCCACCTGGACAAAAGTAACACCTATGTAAGAATGCTATTCATTGACTACAGCTCAGCGTTCAACACCACAGTGCCCTCAAAGCTCATCACTAAGCTAAGGACCCTGGGACTAAACACCTCCGTCTACAACTGGTGGTAAGGGTAGGTAACAACACATCCTCCATGCTGATCCTCAACACAGGGGCCCCTCAGGTGTGCGTGCTCAGTCCCCTCCTGCACTCCCTCTTCACTCATGACTGCACGGCCAGGCACAACTCCAACACCATCATTAAGTTTGACACAACAGTGGAAGGCCTGATCGCCGACAAAGACGAGACAGCCTATAGGGAGGAGGCCTGAGACCTGGCCGTGTGGCGCTAGGACAACAACCTCTCCCTCAACGTAACCAAGATTAAGGAGATGAATGTGGACTACAGGAAAAGGAGCACCGAGCACGTCCCCATTCTCATCGACGGGGCTGTACTGGAGCAGGTTGAGAGCTTCAAGATCCTTGGTGTCCACATCACCAACAAACTGACATGATCTAAACACACCAAGGCAGTCGTGAAGAGGACATGACAAAACGTATTCCCCCTCAGGAGACTGAAAAGACCTGGCATGGGTCCTCAGATCCTCAAAAGGTTCTACAGCTGCACCATCGAGAACACTGGCTGCATCACTGCCTGGTATGGCAACTGCCCGGCCTCCAACCGCAAGGCGGAGGGTAGTGCGAACAGCCCAGTACATCACTGGGGCCAAGCTTCCTGCCATCCACGACCTCTATACCAGGCAGTGTCAGAGGAAGGCCCTAAAAATTGCCAAAGCCTCCAACCACCCTAGCCAGAAACGATTCTCTCTGCTACCGCACGGCAAGCGGTACCGGAGCACCAAGTCTAGGTCCAAGAGGCTTCTAAACAGCTTCTACCTCCAAGCCATAAGACTCCTGAGCAGCTAATCAAATGGCTTCCCAGACTATTTGCATTGTCCCCCCTCTTTTACACCGCTGCTACTCTCTGTTGTTGTCATCTATGCATAGTCACTTTCATAACTCTACCATCATGTACATATTACCTCAACTAACCGGTGCCCCCGCACATTGACCCTTGTACCGGTACCCCCCTGTATATAGTCCCGCTATTGTTATTTTACTGCTGCCCCATTTACTTGTTACTTCAGTTTCTTATTTTTATCTGTATTTTTTTTTAACTGCATTGTTGGTTAGGGGCTTGTAAGTAAGCACTTCACTGTAAGGTCTACACCGGTTGTACTCGGCGCATGTGACTAATACGATTTCATTTAACCGTTTGTGGGGGAAATGCTAAACTAATCCAACATCAGCGTCAAAGTGCAACTTCACCCGACACCGGTGCTATATACCTCAGTGCATGTACACCTATATCTGTGGTGCTGTGTTGTACCTGGTTGACCAGCAGTGGGTCTGTGTCTTTGAAGGTGAGCAGGGAGAGGGAGCAGGATTGGGTGAGGGGCTGGTGCAGGGACCAGGGCTTTCCGTCTACTAAGGCCAGGGCAGAGCTGGTTACATACCACTCTGTCAAGTCTGAGAGAGAGGAGAGAGAGAAAGAGAGAGAAAGAGAGAAAGAGAGAAAGAGAGAAAGAGAGAGAGAGAGAGAAAGAGAGAGAGAGAGAGAGAGAGATTTAATATTATTCATACTATAGAATTTTTCTGACTGCCTTGACAAAATCAATGCGGCACACAGACAAACCACAGGTATTGTCCCTGTACTCACGGCGTGCACAGCTGTGTGGTGTGGACAGTCCCTTGTTCATGACGAGCAGGGTGCCCTGCAGACCGGGTATTTGCAAGGTCACCTCGATCTTCTCTGTGCGTGGGTACAGAGAACGCTGGCGAGCCTGCTCCCGGGAAAACACAGCGCTGCGCTGACCACGCACCTCAGCAGCCGAGAGACGCACAGAGGCAGCACTGGATGCCAACCCTGAGTCAATGAATTCATGATGAGTACATGATAAGACAATACACATTTCCTACGCCAAAACTAGTTTGAAGATTCAAGATTTAATGGAATTCGCCATTCGTTGGTCATCATTGGAATAGTGTTATTGGGAACTAGCTATCCCACGAAAATCGATTCCCGAAAAAAATTATCTTGAACAAATGTTAACTTTACGTACTGGGCACTACAACTCCAGTCCCGGAGCCACAAAGCAAGAACATGGCAACTGATTTTCACAATCCAACATCCTATACACAAATTAGCGATGCAGAAACCCAGATGAGCGATATAAACTCTCACTGTCATGGTTTACATCATGAACATTTGTTGATGGTGTCATGATCTAATACTGTACGTAGCAACCACCCAAGGTCATTTTGTATACAGTGAAGCTAGCTAATTAGCATTCTTAACTAGCCCATGTTACACGAGTGGCAGCGGCTGTGTGGTCATATGTTGTACTTACGGCGCTGTAGAAGTTGACATATGGTACGACACGCCATTGTTGCTTTTGGCGATGAATCTCTGGTACTGGTTTAACAGTAGGGCACCAATGCCGGGCTAAATTATGTGTCTTTTACACTGCTATTATCGTTTGGACGCTATGCCTGTCTGAAGAGCAACGTTGATTTCGGTCCGGGTCGAATAAATTGTTGGGGTGTTGAATAGTTCCCACATAAACGCTTGAGAGGACATTATGTTCCAAAACAGACAGTATGTGTAGTTGTACTATGTTTCAGCAAAGCATGAACAATATTATTGATAGTTTTGTCTGTTCAGAGATGTGGCTAACTGACCAACCAGAATGTTATTGTTGACATCTGACGTTTCCAGCCTGGACAGTAGCTAGTGGTCACTATTGTATTTACATATACAATATCCCCATGATATGGCAGGCCCTATAAAATACAAACTCATAAACGTCTCTTTCATTTCATTATTTTTTGGGGAGACAGTGGTGGGATAACAATTGCACGGAATGAGCATGCATAGTCATATAAACATGAAAGTTGTTCTCCAAGGGGTAGAGGCGTGGCACTCAATTAGGTGCGTGGTTAAAATGTCGCCATCGTGTGTTCAATAAATGAAATCACATTTTATTGGGCGCATACACAGTACCAGCCAAATGTTTGGACACACCTACTCATTCAAGGGTTTTTCTTTATTTTTACTATTTTCTGCATTGTATAATAATAGTGAAGACATTAAAACTATGAAATAACACATGTAATCATGTATTAACCAAAAACAAATCAATATATATTTTAGATTCGTCAAGTAGCCACACTTTGCCTTGATGACAGCGTTGCACACTCTTGGGATTCTCTCAACTAGCTTCACCTGGAATTATTTTCCAACAGTCTTGAAGGAGTTCCCACATATGCAGAGTAATTGTTGGCTGCTTTTCCTTCACTCTGCGGCCCAACTCATCCCAAACCATCTCAATTGGGTTGAGGTTGGGTGATTTTGGAGGCCAGGTCATCTGATGCAGCACTCCGTCATTCTCCTTCCTGGTCAAATAGGTGTGTTAGGTCATTGTCCTGTTGAAAAACAAATGAAAGTTCCACTAAGCACAAATCAGATGGGATGGCATATCGCTGCAGAATGCTGTGGTAGCCATGCTGGTTAAGTGTGCCTTGAATTCTAAATAAATCAGTAACAGTGTCACCAGCAAAGCACCCCCACACCATCACACCTCCTCCTCCATGTTTCATGGTGGGAACCACACATACAGAGATCCTCCGTTCACCTACTCTGCATCTTACAAAGACACAGTGGTTTGAACCAAAAATCTCAAAGTTGGACTCATAATATAATAATAATAATAATATATGCCATTTAGCAGACGCTTTTATCCAAAGCGACTTACAGTCATGTGTGCATACATTCTACGTATGGGTGGTCCCGGGAATCGAACCCACTACCCTGGCGTTACAAGCGCCATGCTCTACCAACTGAGCTACAGAAGGGACAGATTTCCACTGGTCTAATGTCCATTGCTCGTGTTTCTTGGCCAAACAAGGTGCCATTAACTCTAATGAACGTCTCCTATGCATCAGAGGTAATTTTGGGTCTTCCTTTCTTGTGGCGGTCCTCATGAGAGCCAGTTTCATCATAGCATTTGATGGTTTTTGTGACTGCACTTAAATAAACTTTCAAAGTTCTTGAAATGTTCCAGACTGACTGACATTCATGTCTTAAAGTAATGATGGACTGTCATTTCTCTTTGATTTTTTGAGCTGTACTTGCAAAAATATGGACTTGGTCTTTTACCAAATAAGGATATATTCTGTATACCACCCCTGTCTTGTCACAACACAACTGATTGGCTCCAACGCATTAAGAAGGAAAGAAATTCCACAAATGAACTTTTATTAACAAGGCACACCTGTTAATTGAAATGCATTCCAGGTGACTACCTCATGGAGCTGGTTGAGAGAATGCCAAGAGTGTGCAAAGCTGTCATCAAGGCAAAGGGTGGCTATTTGAAGAATCTCAAATATAATTTGATTTGTTTAACACTGTTTTGGTTACTACATTATTCCACATGTGTTATTTCATAGTTTTGATGTCTTCACTATTATTCTACAATGTAGAAAATAGTCAAATAAAGAAAAAATATTGAATGACTAGGTGTTCTAAAACTTTTGACCAGTAGTGTATATAGTAAAGTAAACAAGATAATTAAGAAATAAGAGAGGAAGCTATATACAGGGATAGACAGATATACACGAACACAGGGCTGAAAAGTGACTGGTAGCAGGAACATCTATCAACTTCTGGTAATATACTAGTGGTAAGATATACAGTTGAAGTCGGAAGTTTACATACACTTAGGTCGGAGTCATTAAAACTCGTTTTTCAACCACTCCACAAATGTCTTGTTAACAAACTATAGTTTTGGCAAGTCGGTTAGGACATTACTTTGCGCATGACACAAGCAATTTTTCCAACAATTGTTTACAGACAGATTATTTCACTTTTAATTCACTGTATCACAATTGCAGTGGGTCAGAAGTTTACATACACTAAATTGACTGTGCCTTTAAACAGCTTGGAAAATTCAGGAAAATGGTGTCATGGCTTTAGAAGCTTCTGATAGGATAATTGACATAATTTGAGTCAATTGGAGGTGTACCTGTGGATGTATTTCAAGGCCTACCTTCAAACTCAGTGTCTCTTTGCTTGACATCATGGGAAAATCAAAAGAAATCAGCCAAGACTTCGGAAAAAAATACACAAGTCTGGTTCATCTTTGGGAGCAATTTTCAAACGCCTGAAGGTACCACGTTCATCTGTACAAACAATAGTACACAAGTACACCGCTAAAAAAATAAAGGGAACACTAAAATAACACATCCTAGATCTGAATGAATGAAATATTCTTATTAAATACTTTTTTCTTTACATAGTTGAATGTGCTGACAACAAAATCACACAAATATTATCAATGGAAATCAAATTTATCAACCCATGGAGGTCTGGATTTGGAGTCACACTCAAAATTAAAGTGGAAAACCACACTACAGGCTGATCCAACTTTGATGTAATGTCCTTAAAACAAGTCAAAATGAGGCTCAGTAGTGTGTGTGGCCTCCACGTGCCTGTATGACCTCCCTACAATGCCTGGGCATGCGCCTGATGAGGTGGCGGATGTCTCCTGAGGGATCTCCTCCCAGACCTGGACTAAAGCATCCGCCAACTCCTGGACAGTCTGTGGTGCAACGTGGCATTGGTGCATGGAGCGAGACATGATGTACCAGATGTGCTCAATTGGATTCAGGTCTGGGGAACGGGTGGGCCAGTCCCTAGCATCAATGCCTTCCTCTTACAGGAACTGCTGACACACTCCAGCCACATGAGGTCTAGCATTGTCTTGCATTAGGAGGAACCCAGGGCCAACCGCACCAGCATATGGTCTCACAAGGGGTCTGAGGATCTCATCTCGGTACCTAATGGCAGTCAGGCTACCTCTGGCGAGTACATGGAGGGCTGTGCGGCCCCCCAAAGAAATGCCACCCCACACCATGACTGACCCACCGCCAAACCGGTCATGCTGGAGGATGTTGCAGGCAGCAGAACGTTCTCCACAGCGTCTCCAGACTCTGTCACGTCTGTCACATGTGCTCAGTGTGAACCTGCTTTCCTCTGTGAAGAGCACAGGGCGCCAGTGGCGGATTTGTCAATCTTGGTGTTCTCTGGCAAATGCCAAACGTCCTGCACGGTGTTGGGCTGTAAGCACAACCCCCACCTGTGGACGTCGGGCCCTCATACCACCCTCATGGAGTCTGTTTCTGACCGTTTGAGCAGACACATGCACATTTGTGGCCTGCTGGAGGTCATTTTGCAGGGCTCTGGCAGTGCTCCTCCTTGCACAAAGGCGGAGGTAGCGGTCCTGTCATGTCTGCCATCTGGCCGTTTCCCTTTCCCTGGTTCGCTATCCTGCTCTTCATCCTGACGCTTTTCCTGACCACCATTGAGTGTCCAAAATAGTCCAAATTGGTGAAGTGAAATGGAAAAAAGGACTTGTTTAAAAACAGTTTTTTACAATTACAACAGAAAAGTGGTGCGTATATAGGTATTCACCCCCTTTGGTATGAAGCCCCTAAATAAGATCTGGTGCAACCAATTACCTTCAGAAGTCACATAATTAGTTCAATAAAGTCCACCTGTGTGCAATCTAAGTGTTACATGATCTCAGTAAATATATACCTGTTCTGAAAGGCCCCAGACTCTGCAACACCACTAACCAAGAGGCACCACCAAGCAAGTGGCACCATGAAGACCAAGGAGCTCTCCAAACAGGTCAGGGACAAAGTTGTAGAGAAGTACAGATCAGGGTTGGGTTATAAAAAAATATATATATACATTGGGGAGAACAAGTATTTGATACACTGCCGATTTTGCAGGTTTTCCTACTTACAAAGCAAGTAGAGGTCTGTAATTGTTTTAATCATAGGTACACTTCAACTGTGAGGGACGGAATCTAAAACAAAAATCCAGAAAATCACATTGTATGATTTTTAAGTAATTCATTTGCATTTTATAGCATGACATAATTATTTGATCACCTACCAACCAGTAAGAATTCCGGCTCTCACAGACCTGTTAGTTTTTCTTTAAGAAGCCCTCCTGTTCTCCACTCATTACTTGTATTAACTGCACCTGTTTGAACTCGTTACCTGTATAAAAGACACCTGTCCACACACTCAATCAAACAGACTCCAACCTCTCCACGATGGCCAAGACCAGAGAGCTATGTAAGGACATCAGGGTTAAAATTGTAGACCTGAACAAGGCTGGGATGGGCTACAGGACAATAGGCAAGCAGCTTGGTGAGAAGGCAACAACTGTTGGCGCAATTATTAGAAAATGGAAGAAGTTCAAGATGACGGTCAATCACCCTCGGTCTGGGGCTCCATGCAAGATCTCACCTCGTGGGGCATCAATGATCATGAGGAAGGTGAGGGATCAGCCCAGAACTACACGGCAGGATCTGGTCAATGACCTGAAGAGAGCTGGGACCACAGTCTCAAAGAAAACCATTAGTAACACACTACGCCGTCATGGATTAAAATCCTGCTGCACACGCAAGGTCCCCCTGCTCAAGCCAGCACATGTCCAGGCCCGTCTGAAGTTTGCCAATAACCACCTGGATGATCCTGAGGAATGGGAGAAGGTCATGTGGTCTGATGAGACAAAAATAGAGCTTTTTGGTCTAAACACCACTCGCCGTGTTTGGAGGAAGAAGGATGTGTATAACCCCAAGAACACCAACCCAACCGTGAAGCATGGAGGTGGAAACATCATTCTTTGGGGATGCTTTTCTGCAAAGGGGACAGGATGACTGCACCTTATTGAGGGGAGGATGGGTGGGGCCATGTTTCGCGAGATCTTGGCCAACAACCTCCTTCCCTCAGTAAGAGCATTGAAGATGCTGTATAATGTGGTGTGGGAAGTCATGTTCAAAGTCTAGAGTTTCATAAAAACCTGATGATCTAATAACTAACACACGTATATAATTTATATCGTTTACACATGTAGGATTTTCATTTGAGCCAGTTTGCTACATCAGCAACAGGAAATGTGAATTATTATGTGGATAATAATGAATGACATTTTTTTGTAGGGGTTGATACATTTTACATTAGGGCAAATCAAGTCTGAAATTTTGAAGTGGAAATGTAAAAACACCGAAGCCTTTTTTAAACCTTATACACTACATGTTTGCATTTCCGACTGTGCAGGAACATTCTCATCAAATGAAGATCCTATATCTGTATGATACTGATATGTATTATAGCCTATTAATAATTGTACAAATGTCATTAAATACATTTGACTCTTTTTCCCCGTTTGTTGAAAATGTATATATTGAAGTGCAAAATAAAACCGAAGTGGGAGATTAAATGTAACTGTTCACATTAAAAACATGTGTAGTCAACCACGAACCTCAGGTAACAAGGCAAACAATTTGTTGTGTATGGCAACCGAGATGCACAGACAACGCCAGGCTAAACTATGTGAAGCGTTACAGATTGCACAATAGAAATGGAAATTCCAATTGAGTCCGACATACAGTGTTTACCGTAAATGCAGTCTCCGCTAACACCGGAAAATTGGCTTTAAATTTCTATCACGCTGTAAGGCTAAACTTTTGCGATACAGATTTAATAGAGCCCTTAGACTGTCTGTCTGTCTGTCTGTCGGTCTGTCCGATGCTTCTGTCTGTCCTTCGGTCTTGGTGAGTTTGATTCTACGTACTCAATAGTGTCCCATGCTCTGCCCCATCCTTTTGAGTCAACACACGATGTAAGGCTTACAATGTCAGTCTGTTTTCTTTCACCTCTGTTTTCTTTCACCACTGTTTCCAAATGCTTCTCTGGCGAATGTGTAACGGAGGGAATTCGGTGTACCACTGTCGCATGAAGAGTAACCCTGCCTGAGACCTGAAGACTTCGATAGCTCACCATCACAAACATTGGGGGCGGTAATGTCCATCTCCCCCCTGGAGTTGGTAAATACTGCAAACCGAGCAGCTGTGCGCCTATTTGTTCAGCCCCCTGTCCGCCACCCTCTCACAGACCCGCCTCCCCGCGAGCTACTGTATACTGCAGGCTAAGCCGCAGCAGGGTTCCGCTCTGTCGGGCAGCGAGGAGGAGTCCATCAGTCGGACGATTTCAGTGAAAAGCTCGTCCACCATGGTCTTGCTCTTCGCCGAGGTCTCCAGGAAGGGACAGCCCCAGTCCTCGGCCAAAGCCTGGCCCTCTCCACAAGACACCTCCCTCTCTCCCTCCTGGTCCACCTTATTCCCCACAAGGATCACCGGCACACTCTCATACCTAGGAAGGAGGGAGAGAGAGAGAAAGAGAGATGGGGGAGATACAGTATATCTGTATGCATCTCTGTATTTATTAAAGCAATGTACAGAATAGAGATACAGAATAGAGAGCAAGAGATACAGTGCATTCGGGAAAGTATTCAGACCCCTTGACATTTTCCACATTTTGTTACTTTACAGCCTTATTCTAATATGGATTAAATTGTTTGTTTTCCTCATCAATCGACACACAATACCCCATAAAGACAAAGCAAAAAACAGGTTTGAATTCTTGTTCAAATTTCTAACAAATACATTGAAATATCACATTTACAGAAGTATTCAGACCCTTTACTCAGTACTTTGTTGAAGAACCTGGCAGTGATCACAGCCTTGAGTCGTCTTGGGTATGTGCTGTTGTAACAGAGTAGGTTCTGTCCCTGTCCCTCACTGGGCACAAACCAGTTACATTCTGCACAACAATACTTTGATTCCATATCAGCTATTATGTACAGATCTAGGATCAGCTTCCGCTCCCCCAAACCTAACCTTAACCATTAGTGGGGGAAATGCAAAACTGACCCAAGTTCAGCAACTTCACTCTACACCACATCAGCTGTCATAAACCAATAACTCACTTAAATTTCAGTAGGCATTTATTTTGGGGAGTTTCTCCCATTCTTCTCTGCAGATCCTCTCAAGCACTGTCAGGTAGGATGAGGAGCGTTGCTATACAGCTATTTTAGGACTCTCCTGAGATGTTCGATCGGGTTCAAGTCTGGGCTCTGGCTGGGCTACTCAAAGACTTGTCCAGAAGCTTCTCCTGAGTTGTCTTGGCTGTGTGCTTAGGGTCATTGTCCTGTTGGAAGGTGAACTTTCGACCCAGTCTGAGGTTCTGAGCACTCGGAGCAGGTTTTCATCAAGGATCTCTGTACTTTGCTCCGTTCACCTTTCCCTTGATCCTGACTAGTCTCCTGGTCCCTGCCTCTGAAAAACATCCCCACAGCATGATGCTGCCACCACCATGCTTCACCGTAGGGACGGTGCCAGGTTCTCTCCAGACGTAACGCTTGGCATTCAGGCCAAATAGTTCAATCTTGATTTCATCAGACCAGATAATCTTGTTTCTCATGGTCTGTGAGTCTTTAGGTGGCTTTTGGTAAACTCCAAGCGGGCTGTCATGTGCCTTTTAATGAGTGGCTTCCGTTTGGCCACTCTACCATAAAGGCCTGATTGGTGGAATGCTGCAGAGATGGTTGTCCTTCTGGGAGGTTCTCCCATCTCCACAGAGGAACTCTAGAGCTATGTCAGAGTGACCATCGGGTTCTTGGTCAACTATACGACCAAGGCCCTTCTCCACCGATTGCTCAGTTTGGCCAGGTGGCCAGCTCTAGGAAGAGTTTTGGTGGTTCAAAACTGATTCCGTTTAAAAATGATGGAGGCCAATGTGTTCTTGGGAACATTCAATGCTGCTGACATTTTTTGGTACCCTTCCCCAGATCTGTGCCTCGACACAATCCTGTCTCTGAGCTCTACCGACAATTCCTTCGACATCATGGCTTGGTATTTCAACAGGACAATGACCCAACACACCTCCAAGCTGTGTAAGGGCTATTTGACCAAGGAGAGTGAGGGAGTGCTGCATCAGATGACCTGGCCTCCACAATCATCTGACCTCAACCCGAAATAAGATGGTTTGGGATGAGTCGGACCGCAGAGTGAAGGAAAAGCAGCCAACAGCATATGTGGGAACTCCTTCAAGACTGTTGAAAAAGCATTTTAGGTGAAGCTGGTTGAGAGAATGCCAAGAGTCCGCAAAGCTGTCATTAAGGCAAAGGGTGGCTACTTTGAAGAATGTCAAATATAAACATTTGTTTAACACTTTTTTGGTTACTACATGGTTCCATATGTGTTATTTAATGGTTTTGATGTCTTCACTATTGTTGTACAATATAGAAATAGTACAATTAAAGAAAAACCCTTGAATGAGTTGGTTTGTCCAAACTTTTGACTGTTACTGTAGGTTCCTCTCTACCTTCCAGCTGTGCCAGTCCATAAACAATAAAAATACCCCAAAATGTATTTATTATTATTATAGCACTCATAATGGCTTGATTTTGGCAGTTCTCTTCCAGGCCTCCTCTGGCCTTGTAGGGGATCCTGCCATTATCACTAATGTCACATTGCTCTGGCCTCTAGCCTCTCTTCTGAACAATACTGATCCAGTGACAGATTCCCATTGCCTTGGGCACTGCTGCTATGACAGTGATTCTCCAGAGTCCTAGGCCATTTCCATGACTCCATGGGCAGCAGGTAGCCTAGCGGGTTAAGAGTGTTGGGCCAGTAACTGAAAATATTGCTGGTTTCAGTACCCAAGCCGAAGAGGTGAACAATCTGTCAATTTTCCCTTGAGCAAAGCCCTAATTTCTCTGGATAAGAGTGTCTGCTAAATGACTAAAATGTAAGAAAAAAAAGACTTGCGGGGCGGTATGCAAATTGAGTGGGTCTAGGGTGTCAGGTAAGGTGCAGGTTATATGATCCTTAACTAGCCTCTCAAAGCACTTCATGATGACAGAAGTGAGACCTACAGGGCAATAGTCATTTAGTTCAGTTACCTTTGCTTTCTTGGGACAGGAACAATGGTGGACATCTTGAAGCAATTGGTGACAGCAGACTGGGATAGGGAGAGATTGAATATGTCCGTAAACACTCCTGCAGCCTTCCCGAGGGTTAAAATGCTTTAATCTCTTACTTAGGTCGGCCACGGAGAATGAGAGCCCACAGTCCTTGGGAGCGTGCCGCGTTGGTGGCACTGTGTTACCATCCAAGCGGGCGTTTAAATGTGATGTTTTCCACACTTTGGGTTTCTTGCAGTGCAGATTTGATTGAATTCCAAGTCCAAGTTTAATAACCCAGAAACAGTGCAATGACAAAGCAAAAACATGTCTTTAGCCTATTTGCAAAAGTATCTCTTGTACATACACTACCGTTCACAAGTTTGGGGTCACTTAGAAATGTCCTTGTTTTTTAAAGAAAAGCACATTTTTTGTCTTTTAAAATTACATCAAATTGATCAGAATTACAGTGTAGACATTGTTAATGTTGCAAATGACTATTGTCGCTGGAAAATTAATGGAATATCTACATAAGTGTACAAAGGCCCATTATTTTTTGTCCTTTAAAATTACATCAAATTGATCAGAATTACAGTGTAGACATTGTTAATGTTGCAAATGACTATTGTCGCTGGAAAATTAATGGAAAATCTACATAAGTGTACAAAGGCCCATTATCAGCAACCATCACTCCTGTGTTCCAATGGCACGTTGTGTTAGCTAATCCAAGTTTATCATTTTAAAAGGCTAATTGATCATTAGAAAACATTTTGCAATTATGTTAAAGTAAATACTGATGAAGCAATCCTTTTTTTTCAATTTACACATACTTGGGAAGGTCCCCGACAGCGCCCCGTACTACTGTGTGTTGTCCAGTCACGTGCGTTATTTAAATCACTTCACGAAACTCAGCCAATCAAAGCGAATGTTTACAATGCATGTTTGGAGACTGATGTTGTCAGAGAGAGACAGCGAGAGATGCAAAAGCGGAAGCGCGAGGAGAACTTATACAATGGCTTGCGCAAAAGTCAGGAAAGTCTATACAGAAAATCAAGCTTTCAAAGAGGAGTGGACTGACAAATATGCCTTTATCAGACAGAGTATGTTCAGAGACCGTGGCGCTAATAAAAAAGAGCCAACATGAAGAGCCACTACGAAAACAAAGCACAGATATTTTGAGCAAACATATCCACAGCAGTCTGAGGTGAGGGCACGCAAAAATAAACAAACTCAAAGCCCAGTATGATCAGTCCACCAGAGTCCTCTCCCATGCCTTCACTGCCCAACAACGTGCAAACGAATGTTCACAAAAAAAAATAGCTTGGATTTTGGGTCAACACCAAAAGTCATTTATTGACGGGAGAGTGGTGAACGAGTGTGTGAAAGCTGTTGCCGAAACTTTACTTGACGGTAAACAAAAAAGGCGAGCTGTGTGAGAAGATCAAGCAAATCCCAATGCCATGTACAAAGAGTGAAATACTAAAACAGGATGTATTAACACAGCGTGATGAAGCTATTCGGAGTGCACCATGCATAGCACTAGCTCTTGATGAATCTACTGAGGTGAGTGATAAGGCCCGGCTTCTGGTGTGTGTTAGATTTTACCACACAGAGAAAGAAGGAATTCTGTGAAGACCTGCTAGGTGTAACACCACTCGAGACGCATACAAGAGGAAAAAGACATACATGGCCATAAAGGAAATGCTGAGAAATTGGGGGATAGATCTAAAAACAAGTGGTCTCTATCACCTCAGACGGGGCCCCTGCCATGGCAGGAAGAGAGAGAGGAGCTGTGGCACGGCTGAACGAGGACAACCCTGATCTCACAGCCCACCACCGCGTCATTCATCAGTCCGTCCCGTGCGCCCATCTGTCAGAAGGGTATGCTGAAGTGATGAATACAATGACGAAACTCATCCACTTCCTCAGGGCATCCTCATCTCATCAACATCGCCTGCTGAATTCCTGAAAGACGTGCAGCCGTAGGCAAATGGCCTACGGCTGCACAACAACAACGTAAGATGGCTTAGTAAAGGCAGGGTGTTGGAACACTTTTGGTCCATTTGAAAGGAAATGACAGCTTTCCTAGTACAGCTCAGGAGTCAGAAGGCAACACAGTTTTCACTTTTTTTGCAAGACGAGAGCAAAATGGATAATGTTGCTTTTTTTTTAAACATCACATCACACCTTAACGAGCTCAACGTGAACCTACAGGGCAAGAACAATTCCGTTTGTGATTTGATGACATCTGTCCGCTCCTTCCAGAGGAAACTGGAAGTGTTCAAGGAGACTGTACACACTTCCCAAAAGTGCAGGAACAGATTCAGGGTGAGAGAGATGTTCCTCCTCATGCTGACTTCATAGATAAGCTGATTGGAAACGTTGGAAATAATCGCATTGACAGCTTCAGCCTTGGACAGCAGCTCCTTCTTCTAATTGAGAATCCATTCCTCGTCACAGACGTCAGGGGACTTTTCAAAGGAGGTGACACAGACCTTCAAGTGGGCACGTGCTGGATCTCTACAGATGGAACCGATTAATCTGCAAGCAAATGTTGCACTAAGGGAGCACTTTCAACTAACTGATCATGACGCTTTCTGGCTGCAGGCTGCAGGCTGTGTCTGAGACTGTTTTCCCTGGTCTAACCAAAGACACAACAAGAAAACCGCTGTGTTTTTTGAAAAGGCATTTCCATTCTTTGTTTCGCCTGAAGGAGCGTCAGCCTGCTCCCTTATCCAGCACACCGACACCAGCTTCCTAAAGCACAGTGCAATTACACTAATGACTGCGGAGCATGCGCCCTCTCCAGCACGATGCCCCCCCCCCCCCAAGCCTTGAGCTGCTGTTGTTTCATTGTTTCATTGCACCTTTAATTAATGACAAATAAGTACAACCTGGGATATTTGCATGCAATGTTTTTTTTGCAGGCAAGACATTTGCAGGAAATGTTTGGTCATTCAAATTAAATGGGGCAGTGCATTGTAATACATGCTTTTTCTGTGTTTTATATATATACTGTATATATATTTCCACACTATGATGTTGGACTAATTCTGTGAAACTGTAACAATGATGATAATACCTTTTTTAGTGTAAGAGCTGTTTAAAAGGCTGCCTGAAATGTCTGCTTGTTTTGCATGGATGCAGTTTTGGCTTGCCTGGCAACATCAAGTTAATAGATCGATAACAAATTAGAGTTGAACCTTTCTGCCAATAACAGCTAGTTTTCAGGTTACATATCCCTCCCATTAGGCTCCTCCCAATTAGGTCACTCACTCAGACCTATCCCAGACAGTCCTAGCATAATTCTTGCTTAAATTGCTTTTTACTACGAAGCTATTTTTGTTTATTTTTTATCATTTCAATTGAAAACCATTTTTTTTTACCCAGAAATGGTTTGAGATTATTGAGATAGAAATGGTTGCATTGGATCTTTAATGATATATATCCCCATTGAGTCTTGAAGAAAATAACTGCAGTCGGGATGAAACACAAATACCAGATTGTGGCTTTCCCAATCCTGTAGCCTTATGGTGGCTAAGCTAACATACAGTACTTAGATAGATGTTCCTTTGGCGTACTGAGGGAGAGCTAGGGAAAATAATAACAAAATGGATGTGGAGTCCCAAGAGATGCTGTGATGACGGGCTTCCCACACTGTGCTGCTGCGGCTGGGTTGTGTGCTTATAAACCTATATTTATAAGCTTATAAACTTACAAAAACTTAACACAACACAACAAAAGGCCACATATAGTTTTTGACAACAAAAATAAATAGGGCAAATCAGTGAATTCAACATGAACCATAACAGTAACTTGAACTAAATAATGTTCCTTCCTGGAACTTTAAAGCTATATGGCAAACCAGGGAATGAGGCCTAAGAAATGGGTCTACATGGTCAAAAACAGGCTATTCGTGATACTTTTCAAATTGAGTCCCAGTACTTCTAAAACATAGCTACAAGTGCTGGTTTGTATTCCATTTCATAGCCTATGTTTATGTTCTCTAAATCATGCTGAGCAACACCCATTTTTGTGTCTTTTTAGAAACAATGTATCCAGATAGATTTACAGTGTTGAGTGCATACATTTTCATTCTGGTCCCCCATGGGAATCGAACCCACAACCCTGGTGTTGCAAGCTCCATGCTTTACCAACTGAGCCATGCAGGACAATGTGGGTACAAAACATTTTGTTACGGTGTGCCTAATGAACACCACCACCACGGTGAGCCAGGACGTGGGTTAAACGTCAGAACTTCAGTCACACATCCCTCCTTAGAAGTGTAGTTTGAGACCACACCCCATGGCACAAATGAGTACACTTAACAGCCTGTGTTGTTCCTCTCTTGCTATTAAACACAGCATCAGTGCAGCGTGAAATCCATCTGAAAGTGCTTTGAAAACACAGCTTCTAGGTCGATCGCCTCATTATCCTTCACATTCATGCGAGGAAAACGTTAAGATCAAGTTGGAGCACACCCAGGTTGGATTTCCGAAACAACAATATACACAATACAGTAATTTATTTGGTTATTTTGTGGGGTGCTGCAGCAAGAGTTGAAGGTACACACACACACACACACACACACACACACACACACACACACACACACACAGAGCCCAAATTACCTCACTCTTGGATCCCCCTAGTTCTGAGGATTCCGCTGCTAGGAGTCAAACGTGGCTTTAGGTTATGTGCCTTCTCACTAATGGAGACCTGATGTTTCTTTGGCTTCCAAATCACACACAATCCCGAGTTGTGGTGAGTGAGGATATAGTGCACTTCTGCTCGCTGGCTCAGCAATAATGGGTTTTGCGAGGCAGTAAAAGTACTGTAAAGCCACTTTCTGGAGTTAGCTAATGGGAGTAGAGTGAAGTTTCCCCTAGATGCTGATCTTGGTTCAGTTTAGCATTTTCCCCACTAATGGTTAAGGTTAGGTCTGTGGGAGGGGAAGCTGATCTTAGATCTGTATCCAGGGGACATTTTACCATGGAGGAGTACTATGCATCTTAGTAATGACAGGCTGGAAAATAGAAGCTAAACCAAGCAAAACCAACCCGAGCTATACTGGGATGGCCAGTAAAGTATGGTTCGCTTTGGGTCGGCCCTATAGTGTGAAACAGGCATCTGATTTGCATTTGCCACTTCATCGTCTCACTTGTTCCAACTAACAGAGTGAAACTTTGAGTAGGGGACTTTAGTTTCTCTTGACCATGTGATCTGAGCAGGACAAGTTATTGCCAATACCTAGGACCTAGAGTTTTTCCTGGGCTTTTCTCTAAACCATCATGTCTAACATCTCTGGTTACAAAGATACAGTACTTCCTAAATGAGTTGCCAGGGAGGAGGGAAACTGCTACTCTGGACCAGTATGGTATTCTGGACCAGCATTGGTATGGAGATGACCAACAGAGCCTTCAGAAAGTATTCACACCCTTTGACTTTTTCCACACTTTGTTGTGTTACAGGCTGAATTTTACATTTAGATTTTGTGTCACTGTTCTACACAGATAATATCCAATCATTTCAAAGTGAAATTTAGTTTTGAGAATTTTTTACATATTAATAAAAAATGAAAAGCTAAAATGTCTTGAGTCAATAAGTATTTAACCCCTTTGTTATGACAAGACCAAATAAGGTCAGACGTAAAGATAATCCGTTTTCCAGATGCCTCGCAAAGAAGGACACCGATTGGTAGATGGGTTTAAAAAAAGGAATAAATACAGACACTTAATATCCCTTTGAGCATGGTGAAGTTATCAATTAGGCTTTGGATGGTGTATTAAAACACCCAGTCACTACAAAGATACAGGGAAGGAAACCCCACAGGGATTTTACCATGAGGCCAATGATGATTTTAAAATGGTTACAGAGCTTAATGGCTGTGATAGTAGAAAACTGAGAATGGAACAACATCCTTGTAGTTACTCCATAATTACTAACCTAAATGACAGAGTGAAAAGAAGGAAGCCTGTTCAGAATAAACATTTTCAAAAACATGCATCCTGTTTGCAACCAGGTACTAAAGTAAAGAATGTGGCAAAGACATTTACATTTTGTCCTAAATAAAAGCGTTACATTTGGGGCAAATCCAAACACATCACTGAGTAACACTCTTCATATTTTCGAGCATGGTGATGGCTGCATCGTGGTATGGGTATGCTTGTCATAGGCAATATCCTAGAGGAAAACCTGGTTCAGTCTGCTTTCCAAAAGACACTGGGAGTTGAATTCACCTTCCAGCAGGACAATAACCTAAAACATAAATCCAAATTCTAACATGTAATGACTCAGGGGGGTGAATATTTATCTAATCAAGATATATTTGTGTTTTTGTTTTTTATTAATATTTTTTTTTTAAATAAAAACAAATCTTCCAATTTGACATTGCATCGTACTTTGTGTAGATAATTGACAGAAAAATGACATTTTAATCCATTTGAATCACACTTTGTAACACAACAAAATGTGGAAAAAGTCAAATGGTGTGAATACTTTCTGAAGGAACTGTATGTGGGACAATCTGAATGATGGCCTATGCTCTGTCCTGTTCAGGTTTCATATGGGTTATAGGACTTCTGGGCAATAGAGTACAGGTGAAGCACAGCTGGACTTTCATGACTAACACATGACCTGGATGAATCAGATAATATCTCCTCAAAGAACAGGACGATTATTTGGATTCATGTCCAAGTTAAAACTAAGCAGATGTGAGCCCAGCCCTGCTCAAGTATTATCGATCCAAAGGAATCAAAATCACACACACACCCGTGCACACGCACACACACATACTCATTTGCAATTTGTAGTGGAATAAACTAGAGTAATTACTAGACCATTAGAATTTTCTAGAATATAGACTATATTAATTGATTTCAATAGGGCCATTGGCCATGACCCTGATCGTGTTCCAAATTAACTTTCAATCTAGTGACGCAGTCAGGGAATTAATATCAAACTCAGAAATCACCTTTTAACTCTGATGATCTGATCTCTCATTGGCTTGATGTCTTGGAAACTCTGTTGGTTGACCAGACTGTAGACTAGTATGAAGCCCTGGCCGTTCTTGATGTAAAGGTCTCTCATAGAAGCAAACTGCTCTGTCCCAGCCGTGTCCAGAATCTCCAGCACCGACGGGGAGGAATCCACCTCGATCTCCTTTCGATAAAAATCTTCAATTGTCGGGTCATACTTCTCTATGAAGGTCCCGGTCACAAATTGCACGGTGAGAGCAGACTTGCCGACACCTCCACTGCCGAGGACCACGACTTTATACTCACGCATTGCCCCACTGATGATGAGGATTAGAATAATTTGTCAAAATGCCACTGCCTCCAGCCGATACCAAAGCAATTAAATAGGCTAAACTAAAGCAACAACATTTTATAGAATGTCAATTTCGTAACACAAAATAGGCTACGGCAGTTGATGGGACATTATAATAACTAATAACTTAATTACAGAAAATACCACATTAAATCATCTAAGAAAAAAAAACGTATCGTTTTGTTGGGAAAAAACTTAACGTAATGCATTGTGAGTTCGACTGTATAGGCTGATTTGCTCATCTTTTCAGGCCATGGTTTAAAAACTTGCCTCTGTTCAGCGTTCTTCAAGAATCTTTTGGAGACTCCAGGATGATTTACGCAAAGGAAATACGTAGTTTTGAAATATCTTGCAGAAAAAGTTACATTGGCATATGTAGGACATTCCGACTTTCTATCACTCTATGTCCACCACTCACGCCTGTCTGACATTATTCAGTCGCCATTCCCGCGGGTGGAGACAAAATATTTCGTCTCTCCTCGGCTTCCGTAGGCCTATTAGCAATATGTCTCCCATGAAACAATATAATGTGTCTACTCTCTCTTATGGAAAGAGTAGGCTGACAAACGAATGGAGCTCTTCATTTGTTATGTTCCACTTTAAGCCTCGCCCACATGTTATACGTCAGGTTGTACCAGATAATTAAAAATATATATATGTAGCCCCCCCAGTAGTCTGTACAATAGTGACATCTTCAGACAGAACAGAATCAAGTATCCCTATCTCAAATCAAATCAATCAAATTTTATTGGTCACAAACACGTGTTTAGCAGATGTTTTTTGCAGGTGAAACAAAATGCTTGTGTTTCTATTTCCAACAGTGCTGTAATATCTAACAAGTAATATCTCAGAATTTTACAACAATACACACAAATCTAAGTAAAGGAATGGAGTTAAGAATATATAAATATATGGATGAGCAATGTCAGAGCAGCATATACTAAGATACAGTAGAATGCAATAGAATACAGTATATACATATGGCATGAGTAATGCAAAATATGTACACATTATTAAAGTGACTAGTGTTCCATTCATTAAAGTGGCCAGTCATTTCAAGTCCATGTAAATAGGCAGCAGTCTCGAATGTGCTAGTGATGGCTATTTTAACAGTCTGATGGCCTTGAGATAGAAGCTTTGGTCCAAAGCTTTGATGAACCTGTACTGACCTCGCTTTCTGGATGATAGCGGGGTGAAGAGGCAGGGGCTCGGGGGGTTGTTGTCTTTTGATGATCTTTTTGGCCTTCCTGTGACATCGGGTGCTGCTGGTGTCCTGGAGGGCAGGTAGTTTTCCTCCGGTGATGAGTTGGCCAGACCGCACCACCCTCTGGAGAGCCCTGCGTTTGCGGGCGGTGCAGTTTCCGTACCAGGCGGTGTTTCAGCCTGACAGGTTGCTCTCAATTGTGCATCTGTAAAGGTTTGTGAGAGTGTAAGGTGCCATGCCAAATTTCTTCAGCCTCCTGAGGTTGAAGAGGTGCTATTGCGCCTTCTTCAACACACTGTCTGTGTGGGTGGACCATTTCAGTTTGTCAGTGATGTGTACGTCGAGGAACTTGAAGCTTTCCACCTTCTCCACTATGGTCCCGTCGATGTGGATAGGGGGCTGTTCCTCTGCTGTTTCCTGAAGTCCCACAATCATCTCCTCCCAGAGCCCTCACCTACTCCCTGTAGGTTGTCTCGTCATTGTTGGTAATCAAGCCTACTACTGTTGTATCGTCTGCAAACTTGATGATTGAGTTGGAGGTGTGCGTGGCCACGCAGTCATGGGTGAACAGGGAATACAGGAGGGGGCTGAGCACGCACCCTTGTGGGACCCCAGTGTTGAGGATCAGCGTAGTGGAGGTGCTGTTTCCTACCTTCACCACCTGGGGGGGAGCCGTCAGGTAGTCCTGGACCAAGTTGCATATGCCGGGGTTTAGACCCAGGGCCTTGAGCTTAATGATGAGCTTGGAGGGTATTATTGCGTTGAATGCTAAGCTATAGTCAATTAAGAGCATTCTTACATAGGTATTCCTCTTGTCCAGATGGGATAGGGCAGTGTGCAGTGCGATGGAAATTGCATCATCTGTGGATCTATTGGTATGGTAAGCAAATTGAAGTGGGTCTAGGGTGTCAGGTAAGGTAGAGGTGATATGATCCTTGACAAGTCTCTCATAGCACTTCATGATGACATAAGAGAGAGCTACAGGGTGATAATCATTTAGTTCAGTTACCTTTGCTTTCTTGGGTACAGGAACAATGGTGGACATCTTGAAGCATGTGGGGACAGCAGACTGGGATAGGGAGAGATTGAATATGTCTGTAAACACACCAGCCAGCTGGTCTGCACACACATGAGGACGCGGCTAGGGATGACGTCTGGGCCGGCGGCCTTGTGAGGGTTAACAAGCTTAAACGTCTTACTCACGTCAGCTATGGAGAAGGAGAGCCCACAGTCCTTGGTAGTGGGCCGCATTGGTGGCACTGTGTTATCCTCAAAGCGGGCAAAGAAGGTGTTTAGCTTGTCCGGAAGCAAGATGTCAGTGTCCTCAACGTGGCTGGTTTTCCTTGTGTAGTTCGTGATTGTCTGTAGACCCTGCCACATACGTCTTGTGTCTGAGCAGTTGAATTGGAACTCCACTTTGTCTCTATACTGACGTGTTGCCTGTTTGATTGCCCTATGGATGGAAAAACTACACTGCCAGATTCCCAGTCACCTTGCCATGGTTGAATGCAGTGGTTCGCACTTTCAGTTTGGCGCGAATGCTGCCATCTATCCACGGTTTCTGATTAGGGTAGGTTTTAATAGTCACAGTGGGTACAACATCTCCTATTACTTCCTGATAAACTCAGTCACCATATCAGTATTTTCATCAATGTTATTGTCAGAGGTTACCCGGAACATATCCCAGTCCGTGTGATCAAAACAATCTTGAAGTGTGGATTCAGATTGTTCAGACCAGCGTTGAACAATCCTTAGCACGGGTACTATCATGTCAGGTAGTCCTGGGGCATGGTCCTAGGGCTCAGGTCCTCCGAGAGAGAGAAAGAAAGAAGGAGAGAATTAGAGAACGCACACATAGATTCACACAGGACACCGAATAGGACAGGAGAAGTACTCCAGATATAACAAACTGACCCTAGCCCCCCGACACAAACTACTGCAGCATAAATACTGGAGGCTGAGACAGGAGATAAAACTTCGGTAGCGTTTTCCTCAGATTAGCTTTGTTAAAATCCCCAGCTACAATAAATGCGGCATCAAGATATGTGGTTTCCAGTTTGCATAAAGTCCAGTGAAGTTCTTTGAGGGACGTTGTGGTAACGGCTTGAGAGGGAATATACACGGCTGTGACTATAACCTAAGAAAGCTATCTTGGGAGGTAATATGGTCGGGATTTGATTGTGAGGTATTTTAGGTTGGATGAACAAAAGACTTGAGTTCCTGTATGTTATCACAATCACACCGTGAGTAGTTAATCATGAAATATACACCTCCGCCCTTCTTCTTCCCGGAGAGATATTTATTCCTGCCTGCGCGATGAACTGAGAACCCCACTGGCTATATGGATTCAGACAGAATGTCCCGAGAGAGCCATGTTTCCGTGAAACAGAGTATAGTACATTACAGTCCCTGATGTCTCTCTGGAAGGAAATCTGCACCCTCAGCTCGTCAACTTTATAATCCAGAGATTGAACATTAGCGAGTAATATACTTGTGTCGTGTCGTGACCATCATTAATGTGTTTGACTGTTATTTTATCAAATCAATTAACTATGTTTAATTATTACAATGATTACATTAATCATGTACCAATTAACACAGTAGTAATCTTGGGGCACCACGGGAAAAGTTTATTTAACAAGTTACTATCTCCTGACTAAACTCTAAAGTTAAATATCTCTTACATCAGTCACAGTCAATTCATTAATTCTAATTTACCTCATCTGTCACGTTCTGACCATCGTTCGTATGTGTTTTCCTTGTTTTAGTGTTGGTCAGGACGTGAGTTGGGTGGGCATTCTATGTTGTGTGTCTGGTTTGTCTATTTCTATGTTTGGCCTGATATGGTTCTCAATCAGAGGAAGGTGTTAGTCGTTGTCTCTGATTGGGAACCATATTTAGGTAGCCTGTTTTGTGTTGGGTTTTGGGGGTGATTGTTCCTGTCTCTGTGTTTGCACCAGATAGTACTGTTTACGTTTTCACTTTTCTTGTTTTGTTTAGTCTGTTCATGTATAGTCGTCTTTATTAAAAACATGAATAACCACCACGCTGAATTTTGGTCCGCCTCTCTTTCACCAGAAGAAAACCCTTACATCATCAGTCTCATTCTGAATGTCGCAAATTCTTGAATATCTGCACGAAACCTAACATAATTGATGAATCAAAGAAATACAAATTGGCTTAATAATGTATTTACTAACTAACAAAATAATCACACAGAAATACATAAGAACACACAGGATAGGTTACACATTGATTACTACATAATGCAATGAAAAGTCCCTAGTGGACTAACCCGATATGACGGCTTGTTACACAATGAAAAAGGAGGGGCATTTAAGAAAGAGCAGGAGAAGAAGAGACAAAGGACTTCACCTATCGTACATACAGTTGATTGAACAACCACTCATTCGGATTTAGAAATACAATATACATAGTTACGATTGTATGGCTTTGTCGTCTCGCTCTGTTGAAATCACTCGATGAGTGTGGAGAGTAATTAATCAGAATAAATCATTTCCTCTTTTTTTAGCCATCTTAGATATAAAACTTAATTTGTTCATTGAAAATTCTGAAAAACTCACCACAGGTTAATGAGAAGGGTGTGCTTGAAAGTATGCACATAACTCTGCAATGTAGGGTTGTATTGGAGAGAGTCTCAGTCTTAAATCATTTTCCACACACAGTCTGTGCCTGTATTTAGTTTACATGTTCGTGAGGGCCGAGAATCCACTCTCACATATGTGGTACGTGGTTGCAAAGGGCATCAGCGCGATTTGCCAAGGCAAGAAACTCTGAGCGCAGCCCTATCCAGAAATCTGGCAATGGCTTCTGATTAAATTACATTTTCACAGAACCGCTTGTTGCAATTTCGATGATGCTCTCTTGCTCAGATATCGGTAAGTGGACTGGAGGCAGGGCATGAAAGGGATAATGAATCCAGTTGTTTGTGTCATCCGTTTTGGGATAGTACCTGCGTAATTGCGCACCCAGCTCACTCAGGTGCTTTACTATATCACATTTGACATTGTCCGTAAGCCTGAGTTCATTTTCACAGAAAAAAATAATACAATGATGGAAAGACCTGTGTGCTGTCATTGTTAGTGCAGACAGAGTAGAGCTCCAACTTCTTAATCATAGCCTCAATTTTGTCCCGCACATTGAATATAGTTGAGGGGAGTCCCTGTGATCCTAGATGCAGATCATTCAGGCGAGAAAAAACATCACCCAGATCGGCCTGTCTTGCAAGCAGTCAGACAAGTGAAAATTATGATCAGTAAAGAAAACTTTAAGCTCGTCTCTCAATTCAAAACAATGTGTCAATACTTTGCCCCTTGAAAACCAGCACACTTCTGTATGTTGTAAAATGGTTGTTACATGGTCGCTGCCTGTCACGTCATCATAAAGAGGAGACCAAGGCGCAGCGTGGTAAGCGAACATAACTCTTTAATTAAAGAGAGAACACTGAACAGAACTGAACAGAACTAAACAAAACAACAAAACGAACCGTGATGCACTATGGCTAGTGCAGAAACAGGCAACTAAACATAGAATAACAACCCACAAACTATCCAAGGAATATGGCTACCTAAATATGGTCCCCAATCAGAGACAACGATAAACAGCTGCCTCTGATTGAGAACCATTCTAGGCAACCATAGACATATAAACACCTAGACTAGAAAACCCCCATAAACATACCAAAAACCACTAGAGTCTAGTATTGTATTTTTGTATTGTCTAGTGACTAGACAATACAAAAACTACACACACCACCCTTGTCACACGCTGACCTAACCAAATAATAAAGAAAACAAAGATAACTAAGGTCAGGGTGGGACACTGCCCATATCATTGCATAGTGCAGAAAATACGAGAGTTCAGGGACCTTGCTTTAACAAAGTTAACCATTTTCACTGTAGTGTCCAAAACGTCTTTCAAGCTGTCAGGCATTCCTTTTAATTAAGTCCTCCACAATAGTATGGGGCCTGCCTGTCCTAGCCACTCGGTAGCTCACAATATAAGACTCTTCTAGCCCCTTCTTATTTAATGGTATCTGTTGCTTTTATACATGTCTTACTACTTGAAAGTCACCTTAATTCTCACAAAAAAACCTTGTGTGGCTTATTTTTCAAATTGGCATGTTTTATTTCTAAATGTTTGCACGTGTTTTCATCGAGTTGTGAGACAGTACTTTTGTACATATAACACACTGTGGCTGAGGAAAGGCACTACTCCCAATATAAGTGAACCCCAAATCAATGTTGTTCTCATCATATCTGCACCTCTTTGATGGTCCCTGTCTGGTGTCCGGTGATTTCCTGGGTAAGGGGGCAGTAGCTCTTCAGATGCATCAGATTCACAACTGTCAGTGTAGAATTGCTGATGCTGGCATTGGATGTGCTCGTGGAAGCAGAACGACTTGTGTCATAAACAGGTGCTGGTAGTAGCAATACTACCAGTAGAGCTGGTCAGTGTCTCTAAGGACGCGGGCCATACTTTTTAAAAAGTGTTTATCTATTTTCGAGTTAATGTGATTGGATGTTCATTATTTGACTAGGCTACCTGTATTTGCCATTGTGTTGTTATTTCGCTGAACACTAGATGGTTTAATTTTATTTTTGCCAGTGAAACGAGGCTACTCAGGTGAGACAAAAACCTCACCCAAAGGTTGGAAAATATAAATGGACTGTTTGAAAATGTGAACAGGTATTCCCAGTTTGGGAATACCTGTTTTAGGGGAAGTGTTTGTTAGAGTGGTTCTTTCAAAATAACACCCGGTGGTTCTCTGTCGAGTTTACTAGACTAAAGTACTTAAACAGCTGCAGACTGAATGTTTCAGAGTTTCTAACCATTTTGTCCCTTTCAGCTCACGCTGTTGGTTACGCTGGTCTAATGTAGAGTCTAACCATTTTACATGTCCGGCTTACTGTCCGTATACTGGTGTCTAACCATTCGTGACGTCCGGCTTACCCTCCACCTATTGGTCTGATGTGAATTTCGTCATATGTCGTTTTATACACTCTGGAAAAAGGGTGGTTCCATTACGTTTGGCATAATGTCTGTGCTCATGTGGTCGTGGTTACTGACTGGATAAACTTTATTTGAAAAACATTTTCTAATTTATAAGGCTAAGATCACATTTA